>NW_028122216.1:0-61529 GCF_965194805.1 Balaenoptera borealis
GCACTGTCCGTGATCCTTAAGAAGAGTTAGTAGAAATGCCTTGCCCATCTTGCCCCTGAACCCCTTGAAAGGTACATGACTGCTGTGTTGGTGTTTAGGGGGAGCATCTCACTTACCAGGGACTGACTTCTCCCTTGATCCCTTTGTAGGGATGGAGACCTCCCCCCTGGTGATGAAAAATTCCCTGGGATTGCAACCTCCAAGCCAGACGTTTTGTGTGACACAAAGTCAAGAACTCCCCAAGTCCTGCAGTAGCAGAAACAGCCACATACTTGAGAGTAACCCACCATCTGAACTTGGGGACATTTCAGTGACAGCTCCAGTCCAGAGTGCCAGGCGTCTCCTGGCCCTGCCTCCAGCTCCAAGCCAGGGACAAATAGAGAGTAAGCACGTGGATGATATCAAAACCAAGCTTTCAAAGCCTCTGGATGCCTACCAGATCCCAACAGAGAACCAAGATCCTCCACTACTCCCTTTAGGAATCCCTGATATTCACCAGCCGCTGGCCTGCACCGATCCCCTCAGCCAAGAGGAGCAGCCTGGTTCTGAAAATGCTGATCTGGGAGAGAACAGCCGGAGTCGTCAGGACCTAGGGACACTTGAAAATGGGATTGAACCTAGCAGTGGTCTTGCAGACATTACTACACTGGCGGAGGATATTCACCTTCCCCAGCTCTTTAATCCTTTGAAAGATCTTGATCAATCCCAAGGTCCCAACGTGATCAAAGCTAAAGACACCAGAGCCATTAAGGTGAATCAGGTGCAGGAAAAGCCAAGTGTCATAAAGGTTCCCTCTGATCAACCCAGGAAGAACAAACAGAAAGCCTCTGAGCCTATCAGTGGCGCTCCCAAGGCCAAAATCCAGCCAAAGAATCCAGAGTGCCTGTTAGGGGGAGAAGTGGTTATATGCCACGCTGCAGTCAGTGACAGGGCTCCTGTGAACACGGCCAAGCACTCTCAAGGCAAACCTCAGAAAGCTGCATCCAGAAAGATCAGCAAAACTAAGAGCCACGGGCAGGAAAAGACCAAAAGGACCAGAGGGAGAAACAAGGCTGAGGAGAACAAGCAGTCAGGGAACAAAGTCAAGGCAGAAGAGAAGCCAGCAATCCCCCACACGAAGCGAAAGGAACACCAAACTGAGCTTCTCCAACAGAGCTTTCAAAAGCCTCGAACCTCCCTTGGCGTGCGCATGCTGGAGTCTGTGAAGGTTCTTCATGCGCTGGGGAAGAAGAATGAGACGAAAACTGGGCTCTCTTCCTGTCGGCTCTTGGGAAAGTCAAGCAACCCCAAAGACCCCCAGCCACCCCCAGCTATCCAGCCATGGCGGCATACCCCACGTGAGGGGAAGGGTCCTGAGAAAACGCAAGTCCAAGCCCAGAAACCAGACAGCAGTGCTGAAACAGAGTGTCCATCTCCAGCCCAGTATGAGCGGCCTCCTCCTGGGAAGGTCAAGTTGATACCTCTGCCTTTTTCTGCCTGGGACAAGCCTCAAGCTCGACCCGCTCCTCGGAGGCCACAGTCTCTGGCCTCACATCGGCCTGCTGGGGCTTACCGTGCCCAGCCTGGTTCTACTGACTCAGCTCAACCTGCTGCAGTCAATTCATCCCAGCCAGCTCCTGCCTCTTTGCCAGGCCCCGCCAAACCAGCTCAGCCAACTGTGACCAACCCAACCCAACCGGCTTGGACCAACCATACCCAGCCTCGTGTCCCTCAGTCTGCTGCTCCTAGGCCTGCACCCTCCAAAACTTCATCTGGCGCTCCTCTCCAGCGGGAGCCTGTTCCCCCTGCTGTGAATAAGCGCCAGTCCCCACCCAAGCTCCAAACCCACTTTCTACTCCAAGACTTCAGCAAGCAACGAGTTCCATGGAGGGAACCCAACGTGCCTGAGCCAGTCATGTCAAAGCCCATCGAACAAGAGCAGAGGCCAGAGCGAGAGGCCATGAAGAGGCGGGCTCAACAACAACGGGAGAATGCTGCCAGATACACCTCTTCGGGCAAGCTGCAATTTTTCACCGAGAGGGAAAACGAAATGGAAATTGCCGACTACTACGGATACGTCAAGTGAGAGCTGCTAGGATTCTTGGTGCCACCTTGGCTACCAGCTGTTCTTCCATACACAGGTAAGACAGGTATAGAACTGAATAAGTAAATGGAATACAATTAATAGACGAGTAACAAACCTTTCGAATTTTCAGATGCTGCTAACTGGGGCGTGAGAAAGGAAGGACTGAAAGTTGGATGGGAGAATGAAGGAAAGGGGTAAAAACTGAGCAAAGAGGAAGGAACTTGGCCCAGGGCTAGGAAGGCCAAAAGAGACGTATGGATTTAGGAAAGGAAGCAGGAGCGAGGATGAAATGGCAGAAGTAAAAAGCAGGGTCAGAGGTCTGGGTTGAAAGAACACAATTGGAGTAGAGTTGAAGGTGACAGAAGATGAGTCTAGGTTTACTAGGAGAAATAGAAAAAGTCTCTCGGGGACGCTGGCCTTAAGTCTCACAACCACCAGATAGGTATTTCAGAAAACAAGAGGTTCAGGACACATCTCTGAAAGGTCTGAGTTGCCTTATTCAGGTGTGACTGTAGTGGGGGAATAGGGAAATCTACCAGAGAAGTGGCTAGGGCTCAGAGTTATCCTAGGGGCAGCTGACGACAGGGACAGAGCCAAGGGAACTGCTGGATCAGGAGGCCCACGAACAAAGCAGGGGCATAGCCGCCTGTCACTTCCCTGCCAGGAAGGAAGCCAGGTATATTACTATAACCAAGGCACACTGGGGTCTTTACTGTATGGAGAACTTGGCTCCTGCCCGCAATCCTACGGCTCGGCGTCACACACAGGAAGTAGGGCCTCTGGGCAACCAGAAATGGGAATGGGACTGAAGGAGATTCAGCCCACAAATATCCGACCACCAGCTTCCACCTCTGCAGTCTGCCACCCTGTGTCTGCTCAACGCATCACAGAAACAAGTTTTCAAGGTGAGTATACAGACGGCAGAGAAAAGTTGAACAATGAGGTCAGCATTCAAAAATGGGGTCAAATCGACAGCTGGGAAGGGGTGTAGAGACAGGTAGAATTTAGATCCTGAGCCTTTAATAACCACTACCTTCTCTCAGTGCTCTCTGTTTTTAGACTCTATATGAGAACACCTAGGGCTTCCCTGGTGGCGCCTGCCAATGCAGGGGACACGGGTTTGAGCCCTGGTCTGCGAAGATCCCACATGCCGTGCAGCAACTAAGCGCATGTGCCACAACGACGGAGCCTGCATTCTAGAGCCCGTGAGCCTCAACTACCGAAGCCCACGTGCCTACAGCCCATGCTCCGCAACAAGAGAAGCCACCGCGATGAGATGCCCGCACACCGCAACCGAGAGTAGCCCCCGCTAGCCGCCAACTAGAGAAAGCCCGTGCACAGCAATGAGAGACCCAGTGCGGCCAAAAAAATAAATACGTAGAATAAATAAGTTCAAACAGTAAATAAATACATAAACATAAATTACAAAAAAAAAGAACACCTAATGCAGGTGGGAAGGTGCGAGGGCCACTGTAGAGGTCATCTATGCTACATGTACAAGAACCCCGAGAGCACACCAATCGGTACCACACTTTTCACTGCTGTAGCCGATCATTCCCCCTGTACTGCCACACTGTAGCACTCCCTTCCCTCATCTACTGCTATAGTCTCTTTGGAAGGTGTTTCCGAACTCTTGTTATCAGAGTGCCAGTTGAACTGTCCTCACTTCCTTCATTTATACCAGGATTGAAGACCTTGTGGTCCGAGATCCTGTCCAGAGAGCAAGCAGGCTAAGACTCTGTCTTTGTTGATGTATTTCATCAGCAAGGGCTCTACCCCCTCTCCTAGTTCATGGTGTGACGTGTTCTTGGCCTCTCGGGAAAGTGGGGAGAATGGAAAGGACCCTATATGAGAATGCTAGGCTCTGTAAAACATTTCAGGTTTTTAAAAATAAGACTCATTTTGTATTGGACTTACAACAGTCCTATGAAATACAAAGAAAGCCGAGAATCAGTGACAGGAAAGGATCACCAGTAAGAACTACAACAGTCACCGCTTACCTCGTAGCATAGGGCACTGTCCGTGATCCTTAAGAAGAGTTAGTAGAAATGCCTTGCCCATCTTGCCCCTGAACCCCTTGAAAGGTACACGACTGCTGTGTTGGTGTTTAGGGGGAGCATCTCACTTACCAGGGACTGACTTCTCCCTTGATTCCTCTGTAGTGATGGAGACTTCCCCGCTGATGAAAAATTCCCTGGGATTGCAACCTCCAAGCCAGACAGCTTTCCTATGGAATGACAGAGAACTTGTCAAGGTGAAACACCAGTCTGCGGGAGAAAGGGAAGAAGAGAATGATGGAAATCGTTTCTGGGAAACTATTTTTACATTATGTGTTGTTTGTTCCCGGTAAATAAACTGAAATCTTCCTAACAGTAAAACAAAATCTAAACCACTAAAGCCAATAATACAGGAGTATAACGTTCGAAAAAAATTTCTTTGGCTGCGCAGCATGTGGGATCTTAGCTCCCCAACCAGGGATTGAACCCACGCCTGCTGCATTGGAAGCGCAGAGTCTTCACCACGGGACCACCGGGGAAGTCCCAGGACTATCACTTTTAAAGGAGAAGGTACAAACCCCTCGGTTCTATGAACTGGAGATTTTTAGTAAGAAGTCAATATATTTGTTGTTAGGCACATTTTATGTTAGGCTGTCTCCCTGCACAGGATGCAGGCGCCTTGAGAATGGAAGTCATATCCCTCTATAGTACGTCCCTCTTCTTTCTGCTTTGCAGTTTGCTGCTCCACTTGCTCAACCCCACCTAGTAATAACCTATACTTCCCTTGTTCCTGTTTTCCCATCTGGAAAACAGACAAAAGGCAACCAAACAACGCAAAGGTCTCAACAAATAAGGGATATCCAAAACCAGAGATGGCCAGAACTTCTGTACCCCTGATGAAATAGTCCTCATACAAAACCTGATAATCAAATTCCTTAATGCTAGGAATCACAGTGAAAAATAGTATCTGAACTGACTTCTGTCAGATGAGTGAGAACTAAGGTTAATTCAGTGTATCTGAAGCATAGAAAGTGAGGGCAAAAGTGGCACAAGATGGGACTAGAGAAGCAGAGAGGATTCTAGACCACGCAGAGTCTTAAAGGCCAACAGTGTGTTTTCTATTCTCAAAACAATGCTTGTGAGCGATGTTTATGAGCAACGTTCCAACTTGCTTTGAAGGTTTCTTGTGTGAAGAGTGGATTGGAAGGAAACAAGATATATGGACACCAGTTAGGACCTAATCGCAACAGACAGGCAAGTTCAGTATTAGGAAGTTGAGGAAGAGCTGGCTGACAGATTCCAAAGAAATTCAGGAGATGAACTGAAGCGGGCTTAATGGGGTAGGAGATGGAGGAAAGGAAGGTCTTAGGGAATTCAAGGGTTTACTGCACACATGAGCAAAGTCTCAAAATTAATCATTTGAACGTACAGAGGCGGATCTCCCAAATGACACCGGTTAGGAAGCAACGGTACGCCCTTTAGAATTCCTAGAGACAACACAAATCAACTGTTTCGATGGAAAATTCGGCGGGACTCTTGATTTCCATGGGAATACAGAGAAAAGAGACACTGATCTGGCTTGCAGGTATATTTAGGAAGTTGTTAGCCGGACATCACCTACTAGTATCATGTAAGTAGGCCGTCCGAAGTAGGAAGCTTAGGGGAAAAACCTGGAGGAAAACTTAAAAGCTTAAGCCACACCTCTACACTACACCACCTTTCACAATTTCTTCTCAGATAAGCATCATCCCCATCAGTGAAGAAACTCGTTCGTACCTCATAATAGGAAAAACAGGCCTAAAGATTCAATGTGTGTCTTGGGAGGTCCCATCTATGCGATATCTTCCTGGGACCAGAAAAGGCCCCAGGAAGATCCATCTCTGCACCCCTGAAAGCTTACCACCAAGGAAAATGACTAGGTCCATAGATTTCCTCCCTCAAACCAGCTTACCTCACACATAGATCATTAGCAACTCCGCCCTTACTCACATTATCACAGTCACAAGAGTGGTTAGGGAGAAAAGCACTAACCAGGGGAACTAAAACAGAGGCAATCCAGGCCAAGCTGGGCTGGTGGCAGATATCTTGCTCCTTACGCTCGGGTGCATAATGCGACTCACCACAGTGCCTTTTTCACAGACCCTTTTGAACGTTTCTCCACAGAATCCAACAGCTCAAGTTAGTTCATGACGCTTCAAGGTCAACAATCGTCAAGAGAAAAACATGCAATATGTCTTACAATGTTGGATTCCTTACAAACAGGACAAGGAGATAACCATGTAGACAAAACCAGAGCATTTGAAAACATCTGTATTCTACAAACACACCAGTGAATGCTATAAATAAGGTACTATGACATAAAACAAAATGAAAACTAGATGTGAGACTCTTCTCTTCAGTGTACAGACTTCATGGCAGTTGCTGCACACTATCTAGCTACTTAGATCTTTAACTCTCTGTTCTGTTAATACCAAATGAGGCCCAAGTGTGTCAACCTGTTTCCCACAGAAACCAAAAAGTCTACATGCATCTCTTTTCTCCTGTGCCCTTTCACCTTACCTGCTCCCAATTCTCCACCAACGTCCTCCTCTTTCTCTAATTATTCTCCTCTTCATTTTGCTTGGCCTTGCCCCCAAGCATGCAAGACAGAGAGTCCTAGAGGTCCAAGATTCTAGAGTGGCTGTTTGCAAGGCGGAGGAGATTACAGTAACTGCCACACTGTATATACTTCTGTGCAAAGAAAAAGGGACAGTGTTCAGAATGTCTCTCACATATAACAAGAGCTGGAGATGGCAGGATACCTGTGTGGCCCAAGGAACTAGAGCTAGCAAATTATGGGCCAAACAATTGCAACCAAAGGCTGGAAGAGGAAAGGTCTGCAACCAGCTCTGTCTCCTAGCTCTCTGGTATTTGCTGCCAACGGGCAGAGTCTATTTCGTGAAGCATCAAGCACTGAAAAGAAGACTCCTGCTGCTGGAAGGTGACAGGAAGTAACGTCCAATGCAAGATCAAGGCTTGTCCTCGAAGCAATGCCCATAATGGAAGAAAAAAAAAAAAGAGAAAGCGGAAGAGAAACGTTAAGTCGCAAGTCCAACCTGGCCCCCAGCCTAGCCCAGCCCAAGGAAGGTAGGAGTCAAGGAGAAGAAACTAAAAGAGAAGAGCCTTGGACCACAACATTCTCCACAAGGTACACTCAACAAACTTCACCCTACTCTTGAACCAAGTTACAAAGAGAGCTTCTTAATCCCTACTTTGGCTCCTTAAAAGCTGCTATCAGTTCACTCATTAGACACATATGATTTCAGAACAACTGTAATAGTTCAAACTAGATGGCTCTTTCCTTCCTAAGGATTATTAATTAAAGAAGATCTATATAGCTCTAAGTATATGATACATAAAATAGAATACTCTGTAGAATATAAGTAACTCTTAGTTCAGTGTATTAATGAACGTCTGTAAGAAATGTGGCAATGATTTCCCTAATGGAAGAGCCTGGGGGAGGTAAATCTGTCTTCTAGGATTTCCTCCCCAGAGCTCAGAAACTCAGGTGTTGTTTTAGCTCTCCTACACTCTCTTCACCCAAGCCCGCCTTCCTGTTGGGGATCGGACCTCCCTATTGGCTCTCTCATACCTTTCAACTGCCTGCTTTGTGACATCACTCTCCTACCAAACCTACTACCACTTGGTAGAGTCTTGGGGTTTCCGTGGAGCTGTTTGGACCAGTAACCAGTGACCTCTGTACTGGACACGTGCGCCGTTCAGCTGCAGCCACTCGGACATCCTCTAGTGTTGTCTCCTCATCCCTTGTACCTGCAGTGGATGCTTCTTCTTCTCTGACCATGTCAGGTAAGAAAAGAAACTTTGGAAAGTTTTGCGTTCGATTTCTTTTGCCCCTAAATTGAGTAGGAGATTCAAAATAGCATGGAATAATGAGGGAAAGTATTGAACTACACGTCTGGAGACCTAATTTCACTTTTGACTTTGACGTTTACTATCTGTGTGACTTTGGACAAATCACTGGCTGTCTCACAAAGCCTGTTGCTTTCCTTAACTGTTACGTTAGGATACCACGTTGGGTTGATCACTCTGATCCCCTTCTTTTCCAGTATTGAGCCTTAAAGGGTACCCATGTAGAAAACGAAATCAGACACTTCTCAAGAGTGTTTCAACAGAAACATAGAAAAGCCAGGGGACATAGAAAACTAGCAATATATACCAAGATGTTTCATCTCTAATGGTCTCCCTCCACTAGGATTTCGACTAGTTGAAAAGAGAGAATAGGGAGAGAGGATGGAGAGTACTGGGCTCTACAGGGAGGCACAGAGTCGAGCGTAAGGAAGTTTAGGATGGTTTTCATTAGCACAGGCCAACAGGCACCAAGAGATGGGAGAAAATGTAAGAATGAAGAGGGAAAGCATAGAGGAGCTCTCAAGAAAAACGGAGTTTGCAATGGAATGCTGATGGGAACCAAAGATTTTCAATTAAAGCAGAAACAGCACAGAGGGAAACCTGCTCAGAGCAGGGCAAAACCAAGTTGATGGTAGCAAACCCTTACATTAACAGACTAAGAAGGAAAGTAAGGCCAGAACAGGGGATCACCAGGAAAGGCAGCTTATCAGAAAAGTCATACTCCGTTTTCTTTCTTTTATTGCCTCTCTGAATACAGTTGGCCACTTGACAGTTTTGAATATAAACATTTTAGAAATACGTTTTAGAAATGATGCCTCCTATAAACAAGCAACCACAGTGGTTATCTAGGGGGCTGCTTTTCAGTGTTTTATTCTTTCTAATTTTTAAACTAGGTAGACATTTCACCAATTCAACATTTTAAGTGATATCTTCTAAATTGAATCAGAAGGACTATTTTCCTTGGTGTGATATGTAGGTTCTAAGGCAAGGCTGCTTTTCATTTTTACAGTTATTTCCTTCCTAACACAGAGAGCACATTGATCAACAGCCATCGTTCGCTTGTAGAGCTTAGCTACCGAAGAAGAAGAAGAAAAAGTCAAGCCCCACATCTCTAATTCCCCCCCCCACTTAGGGAATTCCCTGGCGGTCCAGTGCTTAGGACTCGGTGCTTTCACGGCCAGGGCCACGCGGCGCGGCCAAAGAAACAAAACAAACAAACATCCACGTTTATCGAAAACCATATTGTGGAGTCCTGTGGATTTTCTTACATTTGAAAATCTTTTTTAATTGGATTCTAGGCATGATGGTTTTTTGAGGTTTTGGGATGCCATCTTCTTGGATGCTGAAGATGATTCTAATCTAAGTTCTAGGATAAATCCAAAAACCTTCCTGATACATTTTAAGCTTCCTTTCTGCTTATTATATAAGCTATATTCATTGAAATATATATTTCTCCTAGGCTTAATACCTCTTACTTGCTGGGTAAAAATATGAAGGAGCACAATAATGAAACTCTTTTACACTTATTATTTTGCTGTCTGCTTCGTACCGGTTTTCATTGAAATACTTGTCTATATGTGTTGTGGCTACCTATACATGCACATTTATTGCATTCTGTTGCTTGTTATGCATTTTTTACTGACATACCTTCTCTGTCTGTATGCATTGGCTAGGAATTCATTCACCTCTATCACCTCCATCGTGTCTTCTGGTTAATAGTATTCACTAAAATAGAGTGGGCAAAATTCACTTTCATAATATTGCATGGATAGTACAGAATGCCATTTGTTAGTAAATTCATTAGGCTTCGATACTTGCCACATACCCCAGTTTTCATTAATATCTATGGATTTCTTTTTCGTTAACGTAATATGCTTGTCATGATTTTTCTTTGTCTTTCTAGAACTTATTGTATCTTCCTCCATATAAATCATACGCAATAGATCAGCTTATTCATCTATTAATTATTACTGCTATTATTATTGGTGGTGGTGTTATAACCACTTTACAGATGAGGAATCTGAAGTAATCAGATAACTCTTCCCTTTCCAAAAGCACTTAAGAAATCCACTTTCGGGTAATCATTTTGAGGTAGGATGAGAAACCAGGCTTGAAGAGGGCAAAAATGACTCTTTCAATTCACCAGTTGGACTGAGCTGTACGTCACCTCTAGGTAATAGCGTGGGAACTGCACAAGCAAAGGGAGACACTGAAGACGACAATGGTAACAGCCGTACTGTTTTCTAATGGACAAAAAAAATGCCTATATTATAAGTTCTATTTCTCCTGCTTTCTGGCAGTATCATGCTCAGAGTGGAGTCCTGGCAAGGAAGTCAGGATACTTAGGTTCTGAAACCTGGTAATGATACTAACATAATGAGAGAACTTGAACAAGTCAACCCGACCTCTCTGAGCCTCAGTTTCCTTACTCACGAAATGAGACTGAGAACATCGAAGTTCTCTAAGGGCCTCCTAGTTCTAAAATGCTTCCAGTCTAGGAAATAGCATAGAAGTCAATACGAGTGCAGGCTGAAGGGAAAGACAGGGCAGGGAGAAGGTTGCTTCCAGCCTAGAGAACAATCTCTGAACCACACCACTTGGCTCTTCTGCCCGTCTGTGCCCAAGATGGGAGCACAGGCAGTGAATAGAGAAGAGTGGAAAACTGCTCAGTCCTTACAGCCATCATTAACTGTCTGATTTTGGGTTTCTCAGGAAGTAGTGATAGTAGAGGTGTCCTGATAGCAAGAACCTTCAGATGATGCCGTTCCTCAAACGTAGTGAGAATTTCTCAACCTCCCTGAGTTTTTCATGACCCTCTTGTTCTTACAGAAAATTTCCAACATCCATCTCTACTTGGAACTCTAAATTCTCTGCAGCATTCTCCTCCTGTGGTGAGCAATGCAACTTCCCTAACACGAAGTGTCTGCAACTTCTCCAGAGTCTCTGCCCCTGCCGTCAGTTCGGCATCGGCTACTGGTACCCCTTTCCAGACACTCATGGGTAGTGCCTACCTTTACCAACATTCTAGCACGACTATGTTATCTGGAGTTACTGACCACAGCCAGATCTCCACTTCAGCTGCTTCCTATCCAGGTGTTCTTGAGTGGGACATCACAGCAAGCACTGAAAAGAATTCTTCTTCACTCGGAGACTTTACTCTGGCACTCACTGACCGCCACACAGCTGCCTCCTCCATGTTTCTGGCAGCCCAGGATGATAAAACTTCAGACGCCAAGAACATGGTCCCTCTACATCCATCGCTTTCTGCCAGCCTTGCTCAGGGAACACCATCTCAGATTCCAAATCAGGGGCAGAGCCGCCTGTCACTTCCCTGCCAGGAAGGAAGCCAGGTATATTACTGTAACCAAGGCACACTGGGGTCTTTACTGTATGGAGAACTTGGCTCCTGCCCGCAATCCTACGGCTCGGCGTCATACACAGGAAGTCGGGCCTCTGGGCAACCAGAAATGGGAATGGGACTGAAGGAGATTCAGCCCACAAATATCCGACCACCAGCTTCCACCTCTGCAGTCTGCCACCCTGTGTCTGCTCAACGCATCACAGAAACAAGTTTTCAAGGTGAGTATAACAAACGCCAGAGAAAGTTGAAGAATGAGGTCGGCACTCAAAAATGGGGTCAAATCGACAGCTGGGAAGGGGTGTAGAGGCAGGTAGAATTTAGATCCTGAGCCTTTAATAACCACTACCTTCGCTCAGTGCCCTCTGTTTTTAGACTCTCTATGAGAACACCTAGGGCTTCCCTGGTGGCGCCGTGGTTAAGAATCCGCCTGCCAATGCAATGCGGGGGACACGGGTTCGAGCCCTGGTCTGCGAAGATCCCACATGCCGTGCAGCAACTAAGCGCATGTGCCACAACGACGGAGCCTGCATTCTAGAGCCCGTGAGCCTCAACTACCGAAGCCCACGTGCCTACAGCCCATGCTCCGCAACAAGAGAAGCCACCGCGATGAGAAGCCCGCACACCGCAACCGAGAGTAGCCCCCGCTAGCCGCCAACTAGAGAAAGCCCGTGCACAGCAATGAGAGACCCAGTGCAGCCAAAAAAATAAATACGTAGAATAAATAAGTTCAAACAGTAAATAAATACATAAACATAAATTACAAAAAAAAGAACACCTAATGCAGGTGGGAAGGTGGGAGGGCCACTGTAGAGGTCATCTATGCTACATGTACAAGAACGCCGAGAGCACACCAATCGGTACCACACTTTTCACTGCTGTAGCCGATCGTTCCCCCTGTACTGCCACACTGTAGCACTCCCTTCCCTCATCTACTGCTATAGTCTCTTCGGAAGGTGTTTCAGAACTCTTGTTATGTGAGTGCCAGTTGAACTGTCCTCACTTCCTTCATTTATACCAGGATTGAAGACCTTGTGGTCCGAGATCCTGTCCAGAGAGCAAGCAGGCTAAGACTCTGTCTTTGTTGATGTGTTTCATCAGCAAGGGCTCTACCCCCTCTCCTAGTTCATGGTGTGACGTGTTCTTGGCCTCTCGGGAAAGTGGGGAGAATGGAAAGGACCCTATATGAGAATGCTAGGCTTTGTAAAACATTTCAGGTTTTTAAAAATAAGACTCATTTTGTATTGGACTTATAACAGTCCTATGAAATACAAAGCGAGCCGAGAATCAGTGACAGGAAAGGCTCACCAGTAAGAATTACAACAGTCACCGCTTACCTCGTAGCATAGGGCACTGTCCGTGATCCTTAAGAAGAGTTAGTAGAAATGCCTTGCCCATCTTGCCCCTGAACCCCTTGAAAGGTACATGACTGCTGTGTTGGTGTTTAGGGGGAGCATCTCACTTACCAGGGACTGACTTCTCCCTTGATCCCTTTGTAGGGATGGAGACCTCCCCCCTGGTGATGAAAAATTCCCTGGGATTGCAACCTCCAAGCCAGACGTTTTGTGTGACACAAAGTCAAGAACTCCCCAAGTCCTGCAGTAGCAGAAACAGCCACATACTTGAGAGTAACCCACCATCTGAACTTGGGGACATTTCAGTGACAGCTCCAGTCCAGAGTGCCAGGCGTCTCCTGGCCCTGCCTCCAGCTCCAAGCCAGGGACAAATAGAGAGTAAGCACGTGGATGATATCAAAACCAAGCTTTCAAAGCCTCTGGATGCCTACCAGATCCCAACAGAGAACCAAGATCCTCCACTACTCCCTTTAGGAATCCCTGATATTCACCAGCCGCTGGCCTGCACCGATCCCCTCAGCCAAGAGGAGCAGCCTGGTTCTGAAAATGCTGATCTGGGAGAGAACAGCCGGAGTCGTCAGGACCTAGGGACACTTGAAAATGGGATTGAACCTAGCAGTGGTCTTGCAGACATTACTACACTGGCGGAGGATATTCACCTTCCCCAGCTCTTTAATCCTTTGAAAGATCTTGATCAATCCCAAGGTCCCAACGTGATCAAAGCTAAAGACACCAGAGCCATTAAGGTGAATCAGGTGCAGGAAAAGCCAAGTGTCATAAAGGTTCCCTCTGATCAACCCAGGAAGAACAAACAGAAAGCCTCTGAGCCTATCAGTGGCGCTCCCAAGGCCAAAATCCAGCCAAAGAATCCAGAGTGCCTGTTAGGGGGAGAAGTGGTTATATGCCACGCTGCAGTCAGTGACAGGGCTCCTGTGAACACGGCCAAGCACTCTCAAGGCAAACCTCAGAAAGCTGCATCCAGAAAGATCAGCAAAACTAAGAGCCACGGGCAGGAAAAGACCAAAAGGACCAGAGGGAGAAACAAGGCTGAGGAGAACAAGCAGTCAGGGAACAAAGTCAAGGCAGAAGAGAAGCCAGCAATCCCCCACACGAAGCGAAAGGAACACCAAACTGAGCTTCTCCAACAGAGCTTTCAAAAGCCTCGAACCTCCCTTGGCGTGCGCATGCTGGAGTCTGTGAAGGTTCTTCATGCGCTGGGGAAGAAGAATGAGACGAAAACTGGGCTCTCTTCCTGTCGGCTCTTGGGAAAGTCAAGCAACCCCAAAGACCCCCAGCCACCCCCAGCTATCCAGCCATGGCGGCATACCCCACGTGAGGGGAAGGGTCCTGAGAAAACGCAAGTCCAAGCCCAGAAACCAGACAGCAGTGCTGAAACAGAGTGTCCATCTCCAGCCCAGTATGAGCGGCCTCCTCCTGGGAAGGTCAAGTTGATACCTCTGCCTTTTTCTGCCTGGGACAAGCCTCAAGCTCGACCCGCTCCTCGGAGGCCACAGTCTCTGGCCTCACATCGGCCTGCTGGGGCTTACCGTGCCCAGCCTGGTTCTACTGACTCAGCTCAACCTGCTGCAGTCAATTCATCCCAGCCAGCTCCTGCCTCTTTGCCAGGCCCCGCCAAACCAGCTCAGCCAACTGTGACCAACCCAACCCAACCGGCTTGGACCAACCATACCCAGCCTCGTGTCCCTCAGTCTGCTGCTCCTAGGCCTGCACCCTCCAAAACTTCATCTGGCGCTCCTCTCCAGCGGGAGCCTGTTCCCCCTGCTGTGAATAAGCGCCAGTCCCCACCCAAGCTCCAAACCCACTTTCTACTCCAAGACTTCAGCAAGCAACGAGTTCCATGGAGGGAACCCAACGTGCCTGAGCCAGTCATGTCAAAGCCCATCGAACAAGAGCAGAGGCCAGAGCGAGAGGCCATGAAGAGGCGGGCTCAACAACAACGGGAGAATGCTGCCAGATACACCTCTTCGGGCAAGCTGCAATTTTTCACCGAGAGGGAAAACGAAATGGAAATTGCCGACTACTACGGATACGTCAAGTGAGAGCTGCTAGGATTCTTGGTGCCACCTTGGCTACCAGCTGTTCTTCCATACACAGGTAAGACAGGTATAGAACTGAATAAGTAAATGGAATACAATTAATAGACGAGTAACAAACCTTTCGAATTTTCAGATGCTGCTAACTGGGGCGTGAGAAAGGAAGGACTGAAAGTTGGATGGGAGAATGAAGGAAAGGGGTAAAAACTGAGCAAAGAGGAAGGAACTTGGCCCAGGGCTAGGAAGGCCAAAAGAGACGTATGGATTTAGGAAAGGAAGCAGGAGCGAGGATGAAATGGCAGAAGTAAAAAGCAGGGTCAGAGGTCTGGGTTGAAAGAACACAATTGGAGTAGAGTTGAAGGTGACAGAAGATGAGTCTAGGTTTACTAGGAGAAATAGAAAAAGTCTCTCGGGGACGCTGGCCTTAAGTCTCACAACCACCAGATAGGTATTTCAGAAAACAAGAGGTTCAGGACACATCTCTGAAAGGTCTGAGTTGCCTTATTCAGGTGTGACTGTAGTGGGGGAATAGGGAAATCTACCAGAGAAGTGGCTAGGGCTCAGAGTTATCCTAGGGGCAGCTGACGACAGGGACAGAGCCAAGGGAACTGCTGGATCAGGAGGCCCACGAACAAAGCAGGGGCATAGCCGCCTGTCACTTCCCTGCCAGGAAGGAAGCCAGGTATATTACTATAACCAAGGCACACTGGGGTCTTTACTGTATGGAGAACTTGGCTCCTGCCCGCAATCCTACGGCTCGGCGTCACACACAGGAAGTAGGGCCTCTGGGCAACCAGAAATGGGAATGGGACTGAAGGAGATTCAGCCCACAAATATCCGACCACCAGCTTCCACCTCTGCAGTCTGCCACCCTGTGTCTGCTCAACGCATCACAGAAACAAGTTTTCAAGGTGAGTATACAGACGGCAGAGAAAAGTTGAACAATGAGGTCAGCATTCAAAAATGGGGTCAAATCGACAGCTGGGAAGGGGTGTAGAGACAGGTAGAATTTAGATCCTGAGCCTTTAATAACCACTACCTTCTCTCAGTGCTCTCTGTTTTTAGACTCTATATGAGAACACCTAGGGCTTCCCTGGTGGCGCCTGCCAATGCAGGGGACACGGGTTTGAGCCCTGGTCTGCGAAGATCCCACATGCCGTGCAGCAACTAAGCGCATGTGCCACAACGACGGAGCCTGCATTCTAGAGCCCGTGAGCCTCAACTACCGAAGCCCACGTGCCTACAGCCCATGCTCCGCAACAAGAGAAGCCACCGCGATGAGATGCCCGCACACCGCAACCGAGAGTAGCCCCCGCTAGCCGCCAACTAGAGAAAGCCCGTGCACAGCAATGAGAGACCCAGTGCGGCCAAAAAAATAAATACGTAGAATAAATAAGTTCAAACAGTAAATAAATACATAAACATAAATTACAAAAAAAAAGAACACCTAATGCAGGTGGGAAGGTGCGAGGGCCACTGTAGAGGTCATCTATGCTACATGTACAAGAACCCCGAGAGCACACCAATCGGTACCACACTTTTCACTGCTGTAGCCGATCATTCCCCCTGTACTGCCACACTGTAGCACTCCCTTCCCTCATCTACTGCTATAGTCTCTTTGGAAGGTGTTTCCGAACTCTTGTTATCAGAGTGCCAGTTGAACTGTCCTCACTTCCTTCATTTATACCAGGATTGAAGACCTTGTGGTCCGAGATCCTGTCCAGAGAGCAAGCAGGCTAAGACTCTGTCTTTGTTGATGTATTTCATCAGCAAGGGCTCTACCCCCTCTCCTAGTTCATGGTGTGACGTGTTCTTGGCCTCTCGGGAAAGTGGGGAGAATGGAAAGGACCCTATATGAGAATGCTAGGCTCTGTAAAACATTTCAGGTTTTTAAAAATAAGACTCATTTTGTATTGGACTTACAACAGTCCTATGAAATACAAAGAAAGCCGAGAATCAGTGACAGGAAAGGATCACCAGTAAGAACTACAACAGTCACCGCTTACCTCGTAGCATAGGGCACTGTCCGTGATCCTTAAGAAGAGTTAGTAGAAATGCCTTGCCCATCTTGCCCCTGAACCCCTTGAAAGGTACACGACTGCTGTGTTGGTGTTTAGGGGGAGCATCTCACTTACCAGGGACTGACTTCTCCCTTGATTCCTCTGTAGTGATGGAGACTTCCCCGCTGATGAAAAATTCCCTGGGATTGCAACCTCCAAGCCAGACAGCTTTCCTATGGAATGACAGAGAACTTGTCAAGGTGAAACACCAGTCTGCGGGAGAAAGGGAAGAAGAGAATGATGGAAATCGTTTCTGGGAAACTATTTTTACATTATGTGTTGTTTGTTCCCGGTAAATAAACTGAAATCTTCCTAACAGTAAAACAAAATCTAAACCACTAAAGCCAATAATACAGGAGTATAACGTTCGACAAAAATTTCTTTGGCTGCGCAGCATGTGGGATCTTAGCTCCCCAACCAGGGATTGAACCCACGCCTGCTGCATTGGAAGCGCAGAGTCTTCACCACGGGACCACCGGGGAAGTCCCAGGACTATCACTTTTAAAGGAGAAGGTACAAACCCCTCGGTTCTATGAACTGGAGATTTTTAGTAAGAAGTCAATATATTTGTTGTTAGGCACATTTTATGTTAGGCTGTCTCCCTGCACAGGATGCAGGCGCCTTGAGAATGGAAGTCATATCCCTCTATAGTACGTCCCTCTTCTTTCTGCTTTGCAGTTTGCTGCTCCACTTGCTCAACCCCACCTAGTAATAACCTATACTTCCCTTGTTCCTGTTTTCCCATCTGGAAAACAGACAAAAGGCAACCAAACAACGCAAAGGTCTCAACAAATAAGGGATATCCAAAACCAGAGATGGCCAGAACTTCTGTACCCCTGATGAAATAGTCCTCATACAAAACCTGATAATCAAATTCCTTAATGCTAGGAATCACAGTGAAAAATAGTATCTGAACTGACTTCTGTCAGATGAGTGAGAACTAAGGTTAATTCAGTGTATCTGAAGCATAGAAAGTGAGGGCAAAAGTGGCACAAGATGGGACTAGAGAAGCAGAGAGGATTCTAGACCACGCAGAGTCTTAAAGGCCAACAGTGTGTTTTCTATTCTCAAAACAATGCTTGTGAGCGATGTTTATGAGCAACGTTCCAACTTGCTTTGAAGGTTTCTTGTGTGAAGAGTGGATTGGAAGGAAACAAGATATATGGACACCAGTTAGGACCTAATCGCAACAGACAGGCAAGTTCAGTATTAGGAAGTTGAGGAAGAGCTGGCTGACAGATTCCAAAGAAATTCAGGAGATGAACTGAAGCGGGCTTAATGGGGTAGGAGATGGAGGAAAGGAAGGTCTTAGGGAATTCAAGGGTTTACTGCACACATGAGCAAAGTCTCAAAATTAATCATTTGAACGTACAGAGGCGGATCTCCCAAATGACACCGGTTAGGAAGCAACGGTACGCCCTTTAGAATTCCTAGAGACAACACAAATCAACTGTTTCGATGGAAAATTCGGCGGGACTCTTGATTTCCATGGGAATACAGAGAAAAGAGACACTGATCTGGCTTGCAGGTATATTTAGGAAGTTGTTAGCCGGACATCACCTACTAGTATCATGTAAGTAGGCCGTCCGAAGTAGGAAGCTTAGGGGAAAAACCTGGAGGAAAACTTAAAAGCTTAAGCCACACCTCTACACTACACCACCTTTCACAATTTCTTCTCAGATAAGCATCATCCCCATCAGTGAAGAAACTCGTTCGTACCTCATAATAGGAAAAACAGGCCTAAAGATTCAATGTGTGTCTTGGGAGGTCCCATCTATGCGATATCTTCCTGGGACCAGAAAAGGCCCCAGGAAGATCCATCTCTGCACCCCTGAAAGCTTACCACCAAGGAAAATGACTAGGTCCATAGATTTCCTCCCTCAAACCAGCTTACCTCACACATAGATCATTAGCAACTCCGCCCTTACTCACATTATCACAGTCACAAGAGTGGTTAGGGAGAAAAGCACTAACCAGGGGAACTAAAACAGAGGCAATCCAGGCCAAGCTGGGCTGGTGGCAGATATCTTGCTCCTTACGCTCGGGTGCATAATGCGACTCACCACAGTGCCTTTTTCACAGACCCTTTTGAACGTTTCTCCACAGAATCCAACAGCTCAAGTTAGTTCATGACGCTTCAAGGTCAACAATCGTCAAGAGAAAAACATGCAATATGTCTTACAATGTTGGATTCCTTACAAACAGGACAAGGAGATAACCATGTAGACAAAACCAGAGCATTTGAAAACATCTGTATTCTACAAACACACCAGTGAATGCTATAAATAAGGTACTATGACATAAAACAAAATGAAAACTAGATGTGAGACTCTTCTCTTCAGTGTACAGACTTCATGGCAGTTGCTGCACACTATCTAGCTACTTAGATCTTTAACTCTCTGTTCTGTTAATACCAAATGAGGCCCAAGTGTGTCAACCTGTTTCCCACAGAAACCAAAAAGTCTACATGCATCTCTTTTCTCCTGTGCCCTTTCACCTTACCTGCTCCCAATTCTCCACCAACGTCCTCCTCTTTCTCTAATTATTCTCCTCTTCATTTTGCTTGGCCTTGCCCCCAAGCATGCAAGACAGAGAGTCCTAGAGGTCCAAGATTCTAGAGTGGCTGTTTGCAAGGCGGAGGAGATTACAGTAACTGCCACACTGTATATACTTCTGTGCAAAGAAAAAGGGACAGTGTTCAGAATGTCTCTCACATATAACAAGAGCTGGAGATGGCAGGATACCTGTGTGGCCCAAGGAACTAGAGCTAGCAAATTATGGGCCAAACAATTGCAACCAAAGGCTGGAAGAGGAAAGGTCTGCAACCAGCTCTGTCTCCTAGCTCTCTGGTATTTGCTGCCAACGGGCAGAGTCTATTTCGTGAAGCATCAAGCACTGAAAAGAAGACTCCTGCTGCTGGAAGGTGACAGGAAGTAACGTCCAATGCAAGATCAAGGCTTGTCCTCGAAGCAATGCCCATAATGGAAGAAAAAAAAAAAAGAGAAAGCGGAAGAGAAACGTTAAGTCGCAAGTCCAACCTGGCCCCCAGCCTAGCCCAGCCCAAGGAAGGTAGGAGTCAAGGAGAAGAAACTAAAAGAGAAGAGCCTTGGACCACAACATTCTCCACAAGGTACACTCAACAAACTTCACCCTACTCTTGAACCAAGTTACAAAGAGAGCTTCTTAATCCCTACTTTGGCTCCTTAAAAGCTGCTATCAGTTCACTCATTAGACACATATGATTTCAGAACAACTGTAATAGTTCAAACTAGATGGCTCTTTCCTTCCTAAGGATTATTAATTAAAGAAGATCTATATAGCTCTAAGTATATGATACATAAAATAGAATACTCTGTAGAATATAAGTAACTCTTAGTTCAGTGTATTAATGAACGTCTGTAAGAAATGTGGCAATGATTTCCCTAATGGAAGAGCCTGGGGGAGGTAAATCTGTCTTCTAGGATTTCCTCCCCAGAGCTCAGAAACTCAGGTGTTGTTTTAGCTCTCCTACACTCTCTTCACCCAAGCCCGCCTTCCTGTTGGGGATCGGACCTCCCTATTGGCTCTCTCATACCTTTCAACTGCCTGCTTTGTGACATCACTCTCCTACCAAACCTACTACCACTTGGTAGAGTCTTGGGGTTTCCGTGGAGCTGTTTGGACCAGTAACCAGTGACCTCTGTACTGGACACGTGCGCCGTTCAGCTGCAGCCACTCGGACATCCTCTAGTGTTGTCTCCTCATCCCTTGTACCTGCAGTGGATGCTTCTTCTTCTCTGACCATGTCAGGTAAGAAAAGAAACTTTGGAAAGTTTTGCGTTCGATTTCTTTTGCCCCTAAATTGAGTAGGAGATTCAAAATAGCATGGAATAATGAGGGAAAGTATTGAACTACACGTCTGGAGACCTAATTTCACTTTTGACTTTGACGTTTACTATCTGTGTGACTTTGGACAAATCACTGGCTGTCTCACAAAGCCTGTTGCTTTCCTTAACTGTTACGTTAGGATACCACGTTGGGTTGATCACTCTGATCCCCTTCTTTTCCAGTATTGAGCCTTAAAGGGTACCCATGTAGAAAACGAAATCAGACACTTCTCAAGAGTGTTTCAACAGAAACATAGAAAAGCCAGGGGACATAGAAAACTAGCAATATATACCAAGATGTTTCATCTCTAATGGTCTCCCTCCACTAGGATTTCGACTAGTTGAAAAGAGAGAATAGGGAGAGAGGATGGAGAGTACTGGGCTCTACAGGGAGGCACAGAGTCGAGCGTAAGGAAGTTTAGGATGGTTTTCATTAGCACAGGCCAACAGGCACCAAGAGATGGGAGAAAATGTAAGAATGAAGAGGGAAAGCATAGAGGAGCTCTCAAGAAAAACGGAGTTTGCAATGGAATGCTGATGGGAACCAAAGATTTTCAATTAAAGCAGAAACAGCACAGAGGGAAACCTGCTCAGAGCAGGGCAAAACCAAGTTGATGGTAGCAAACCCTTACATTAACAGACTAAGAAGGAAAGTAAGGCCAGAACAGGGGATCACCAGGAAAGGCAGCTTATCAGAAAAGTCATACTCCGTTTTCTTTCTTTTATTGCCTCTCTGAATACAGTTGGCCACTTGACAGTTTTGAATATAAACATTTTAGAAATACGTTTTAGAAATGATGCCTCCTATAAACAAGCAACCACAGTGGTTATCTAGGGGGCTGCTTTTCAGTGTTTTATTCTTTCTAATTTTTAAACTAGGTAGACATTTCACCAATTCAACATTTTAAGTGATATCTTCTAAATTGAATCAGAAGGACTATTTTCCTTGGTGTGATATGTAGGTTCTAAGGCAAGGCTGCTTTTCATTTTTACAGTTATTTCCTTCCTAACACAGAGAGCACATTGATCAACAGCCATCGTTCGCTTGTAGAGCTTAGCTACCGAAGAAGAAGAAGAAAAAGTCAAGCCCCACATCTCTAATTCCCCCCCCCACTTAGGGAATTCCCTGGCGGTCCAGTGCTTAGGACTCGGTGCTTTCACGGCCAGGGCCACGCGGCGCGGCCAAAGAAACAAAACAAACAAACATCCACGTTTATCGAAAACCATATTGTGGAGTCCTGTGGATTTTCTTACATTTGAAAATCTTTTTTAATTGGATTCTAGGCATGATGGTTTTTTGAGGTTTTGGGATGCCATCTTCTTGGATGCTGAAGATGATTCTAATCTAAGTTCTAGGATAAATCCAAAAACCTTCCTGATACATTTTAAGCTTCCTTTCTGCTTATTATATAAGCTATATTCATTGAAATATATATTTCTCCTAGGCTTAATACCTCTTACTTGCTGGGTAAAAATATGAAGGAGCACAATAATGAAACTCTTTTACACTTATTATTTTGCTGTCTGCTTCGTACCGGTTTTCATTGAAATACTTGTCTATATGTGTTGTGGCTACCTATACATGCACATTTATTGCATTCTGTTGCTTGTTATGCATTTTTTACTGACATACCTTCTCTGTCTGTATGCATTGGCTAGGAATTCATTCACCTCTATCACCTCCATCGTGTCTTCTGGTTAATAGTATTCACTAAAATAGAGTGGGCAAAATTCACTTTCATAATATTGCATGGATAGTACAGAATGCCATTTGTTAGTAAATTCATTAGGCTTCGATACTTGCCACATACCCCAGTTTTCATTAATATCTATGGATTTCTTTTTCGTTAACGTAATATGCTTGTCATGATTTTTCTTTGTCTTTCTAGAACTTATTGTATCTTCCTCCATATAAATCATACGCAATAGATCAGCTTATTCATCTATTAATTATTACTGCTATTATTATTGGTGGTGGTGTTATAACCACTTTACAGATGAGGAATCTGAAGTAATCAGATAACTCTTCCCTTTCCAAAAGCACTTAAGAAATCCACTTTCGGGTAATCATTTTGAGGTAGGATGAGAAACCAGGCTTGAAGAGGGCAAAAATGACTCTTTCAATTCACCAGTTGGACTGAGCTGTACGTCACCTCTAGGTAATAGCGTGGGAACTGCACAAGCAAAGGGAGACACTGAAGACGACAATGGTAACAGCCGTACTGTTTTCTAATGGACAAAAAAAATGCCTATATTATAAGTTCTATTTCTCCTGCTTTCTGGCAGTATCATGCTCAGAGTGGAGTCCTGGCAAGGAAGTCAGGATACTTAGGTTCTGAAACCTGGTAATGATACTAACATAATGAGAGAACTTGAACAAGTCAACCCGACCTCTCTGAGCCTCAGTTTCCTTACTCACGAAATGAGACTGAGAACATCGAAGTTCTCTAAGGGCCTCCTAGTTCTAAAATGCTTCCAGTCTAGGAAATAGCATAGAAGTCAATACGAGTGCAGGCTGAAGGGAAAGACAGGGCAGGGAGAAGGTTGCTTCCAGCCTAGAGAACAATCTCTGAACCACACCACTTGGCTCTTCTGCCCGTCTGTGCCCAAGATGGGAGCACAGGCAGTGAATAGAGAAGAGTGGAAAACTGCTCAGTCCTTACAGCCATCATTAACTGTCTGATTTTGGGTTTCTCAGGAAGTAGTGATAGTAGAGGTGTCCTGATAGCAAGAACCTTCAGATGATGCCGTTCCTCAAACGTAGTGAGAATTTCTCAACCTCCCTGAGTTTTTCATGACCCTCTTGTTCTTACAGAAAATTTCCAACATCCATCTCTACTTGGAACTCTAAATTCTCTGCAGCATTCTCCTCCTGTGGTGAGCAATGCAACTTCCCTAACACGAAGTGTCTGCAACTTCTCCAGAGTCTCTGCCCCTGCCGTCAGTTCGGCATCGGCTACTGGTACCCCTTTCCAGACACTCATGGGTAGTGCCTACCTTTACCAACATTCTAGCACGACTATGTTATCTGGAGTTACTGACCACAGCCAGATCTCCACTTCAGCTGCTTCCTATCCAGGTGTTCTTGAGTGGGACATCACAGCAAGCACTGAAAAGAATTCTTCTTCACTCGGAGACTTTACTCTGGCACTCACTGACCGCCACACAGCTGCCTCCTCCATGTTTCTGGCAGCCCAGGATGATAAAACTTCAGACGCCAAGAACATGGTCCCTCTACATCCATCGCTTTCTGCCAGCCTTGCTCAGGGAACACCATCTCAGATTCCAAATCAGGGGCAGAGCCGCCTGTCACTTCCCTGCCAGGAAGGAAGCCAGGTATATTACTGTAACCAAGGCACACTGGGGTCTTTACTGTATGGAGAACTTGGCTCCTGCCCGCAATCCTACGGCTCGGCGTCATACACAGGAAGTCGGGCCTCTGGGCAACCAGAAATGGGAATGGGACTGAAGGAGATTCAGCCCACAAATATCCGACCACCAGCTTCCACCTCTGCAGTCTGCCACCCTGTGTCTGCTCAACGCATCACAGAAACAAGTTTTCAAGGTGAGTATAACAAACGCCAGAGAAAGTTGAAGAATGAGGTCGGCACTCAAAAATGGGGTCAAATCGACAGCTGGGAAGGGGTGTAGAGGCAGGTAGAATTTAGATCCTGAGCCTTTAATAACCACTACCTTCGCTCAGTGCCCTCTGTTTTTAGACTCTCTATGAGAACACCTAGGGCTTCCCTGGTGGCGCCGTGGTTAAGAATCCGCCTGCCAATGCAATGCGGGGGACACGGGTTCGAGCCCTGGTCTGCGAAGATCCCACATGCCGTGCAGCAACTAAGCGCATGTGCCACAACGACGGAGCCTGCATTCTAGAGCCCGTGAGCCTCAACTACCGAAGCCCACGTGCCTACAGCCCATGCTCCGCAACAAGAGAAGCCACCGCGATGAGAAGCCCGCACACCGCAACCGAGAGTAGCCCCCGCTAGCCGCCAACTAGAGAAAGCCCGTGCACAGCAATGAGAGACCCAGTGCAGCCAAAAAAATAAATACGTAGAATAAATAAGTTCAAACAGTAAATAAATACATAAACATAAATTACAAAAAAAAGAACACCTAATGCAGGTGGGAAGGTGGGAGGGCCACTGTAGAGGTCATCTATGCTACATGTACAAGAACGCCGAGAGCACACCAATCGGTACCACACTTTTCACTGCTGTAGCCGATCGTTCCCCCTGTACTGCCACACTGTAGCACTCCCTTCCCTCATCTACTGCTATAGTCTCTTCGGAAGGTGTTTCAGAACTCTTGTTATGTGAGTGCCAGTTGAACTGTCCTCACTTCCTTCATTTATACCAGGATTGAAGACCTTGTGGTCCGAGATCCTGTCCAGAGAGCAAGCAGGCTAAGACTCTGTCTTTGTTGATGTGTTTCATCAGCAAGGGCTCTACCCCCTCTCCTAGTTCATGGTGTGACGTGTTCTTGGCCTCTCGGGAAAGTGGGGAGAATGGAAAGGACCCTATATGAGAATGCTAGGCTTTGTAAAACATTTCAGGTTTTTAAAAATAAGACTCATTTTGTATTGGACTTATAACAGTCCTATGAAATACAAAGCGAGCCGAGAATCAGTGACAGGAAAGGCTCACCAGTAAGAATTACAACAGTCACCGCTTACCTCGTAGCATAGGGCACTGTCCGTGATCCTTAAGAAGAGTTAGTAGAAATGCCTTGCCCATCTTGCCCCTGAACCCCTTGAAAGGTACATGACTGCTGTGTTGGTGTTTAGGGGGAGCATCTCACTTACCAGGGACTGACTTCTCCCTTGATCCCTTTGTAGGGATGGAGACCTCCCCCCTGGTGATGAAAAATTCCCTGGGATTGCAACCTCCAAGCCAGACGTTTTGTGTGACACAAAGTCAAGAACTCCCCAAGTCCTGCAGTAGCAGAAACAGCCACATACTTGAGAGTAACCCACCATCTGAACTTGGGGACATTTCAGTGACAGCTCCAGTCCAGAGTGCCAGGCGTCTCCTGGCCCTGCCTCCAGCTCCAAGCCAGGGACAAATAGAGAGTAAGCACGTGGATGATATCAAAACCAAGCTTTCAAAGCCTCTGGATGCCTACCAGATCCCAACAGAGAACCAAGATCCTCCACTACTCCCTTTAGGAATCCCTGATATTCACCAGCCGCTGGCCTGCACCGATCCCCTCAGCCAAGAGGAGCAGCCTGGTTCTGAAAATGCTGATCTGGGAGAGAACAGCCGGAGTCGTCAGGACCTAGGGACACTTGAAAATGGGATTGAACCTAGCAGTGGTCTTGCAGACATTACTACACTGGCGGAGGATATTCACCTTCCCCAGCTCTTTAATCCTTTGAAAGATCTTGATCAATCCCAAGGTCCCAACGTGATCAAAGCTAAAGACACCAGAGCCATTAAGGTGAATCAGGTGCAGGAAAAGCCAAGTGTCATAAAGGTTCCCTCTGATCAACCCAGGAAGAACAAACAGAAAGCCTCTGAGCCTATCAGTGGCGCTCCCAAGGCCAAAATCCAGCCAAAGAATCCAGAGTGCCTGTTAGGGGGAGAAGTGGTTATATGCCACGCTGCAGTCAGTGACAGGGCTCCTGTGAACACGGCCAAGCACTCTCAAGGCAAACCTCAGAAAGCTGCATCCAGAAAGATCAGCAAAACTAAGAGCCACGGGCAGGAAAAGACCAAAAGGACCAGAGGGAGAAACAAGGCTGAGGAGAACAAGCAGTCAGGGAACAAAGTCAAGGCAGAAGAGAAGCCAGCAATCCCCCACACGAAGCGAAAGGAACACCAAACTGAGCTTCTCCAACAGAGCTTTCAAAAGCCTCGAACCTCCCTTGGCGTGCGCATGCTGGAGTCTGTGAAGGTTCTTCATGCGCTGGGGAAGAAGAATGAGACGAAAACTGGGCTCTCTTCCTGTCGGCTCTTGGGAAAGTCAAGCAACCCCAAAGACCCCCAGCCACCCCCAGCTATCCAGCCATGGCGGCATACCCCACGTGAGGGGAAGGGTCCTGAGAAAACGCAAGTCCAAGCCCAGAAACCAGACAGCAGTGCTGAAACAGAGTGTCCATCTCCAGCCCAGTATGAGCGGCCTCCTCCTGGGAAGGTCAAGTTGATACCTCTGCCTTTTTCTGCCTGGGACAAGCCTCAAGCTCGACCCGCTCCTCGGAGGCCACAGTCTCTGGCCTCACATCGGCCTGCTGGGGCTTACCGTGCCCAGCCTGGTTCTACTGACTCAGCTCAACCTGCTGCAGTCAATTCATCCCAGCCAGCTCCTGCCTCTTTGCCAGGCCCCGCCAAACCAGCTCAGCCAACTGTGACCAACCCAACCCAACCGGCTTGGACCAACCATACCCAGCCTCGTGTCCCTCAGTCTGCTGCTCCTAGGCCTGCACCCTCCAAAACTTCATCTGGCGCTCCTCTCCAGCGGGAGCCTGTTCCCCCTGCTGTGAATAAGCGCCAGTCCCCACCCAAGCTCCAAACCCACTTTCTACTCCAAGACTTCAGCAAGCAACGAGTTCCATGGAGGGAACCCAACGTGCCTGAGCCAGTCATGTCAAAGCCCATCGAACAAGAGCAGAGGCCAGAGCGAGAGGCCATGAAGAGGCGGGCTCAACAACAACGGGAGAATGCTGCCAGATACACCTCTTCGGGCAAGCTGCAATTTTTCACCGAGAGGGAAAACGAAATGGAAATTGCCGACTACTACGGATACGTCAAGTGAGAGCTGCTAGGATTCTTGGTGCCACCTTGGCTACCAGCTGTTCTTCCATACACAGGTAAGACAGGTATAGAACTGAATAAGTAAATGGAATACAATTAATAGACGAGTAACAAACCTTTCGAATTTTCAGATGCTGCTAACTGGGGCGTGAGAAAGGAAGGACTGAAAGTTGGATGGGAGAATGAAGGAAAGGGGTAAAAACTGAGCAAAGAGGAAGGAACTTGGCCCAGGGCTAGGAAGGCCAAAAGAGACGTATGGATTTAGGAAAGGAAGCAGGAGCGAGGATGAAATGGCAGAAGTAAAAAGCAGGGTCAGAGGTCTGGGTTGAAAGAACACAATTGGAGTAGAGTTGAAGGTGACAGAAGATGAGTCTAGGTTTACTAGGAGAAATAGAAAAAGTCTCTCGGGGACGCTGGCCTTAAGTCTCACAACCACCAGATAGGTATTTCAGAAAACAAGAGGTTCAGGACACATCTCTGAAAGGTCTGAGTTGCCTTATTCAGGTGTGACTGTAGTGGGGGAATAGGGAAATCTACCAGAGAAGTGGCTAGGGCTCAGAGTTATCCTAGGGGCAGCTGACGACAGGGACAGAGCCAAGGGAACTGCTGGATCAGGAGGCCCACGAACAAAGCAGGGGCATAGCCGCCTGTCACTTCCCTGCCAGGAAGGAAGCCAGGTATATTACTGTAACCAAGGCACACTGGGGTCTTTACTGTATGGAGAACTTGGCTCCTGCCCGCAATCCTACGGCTCGGCGTCATACACAGGAAGTCGGGCCTCTGGGCAACCAGAAATGGGAATGGGACTGAAGGAGATTCAGCCCACAAATATCCGACCACCAGCTTCCACCTCTGCAGTCTGCCACCCTGTGTCTGCTCAACGCATCACAGAAACAAGTTTTCAAGGTGAGTATAACAAACGCCAGAGAAAGTTGAAGAATGAGGTCGGCATTCAAAAATGGGGTCAAATCGACAGCTGGGAAGGGGTGTAGAGACAGGTAGAATTTAGATCCTGAGCCTTTAATAACCACTACCTTCTCTCAGTGCTCTCTGTTTTTAGACTCTATATGAGAACACCTAGGGCTTCCCTGGTGGCGCCTGCCAATGCAGGGGACACGGGTTCGAGCCCTGGTCTGCGAAGATCCCACATGCCGTGCAGCAACTAAGCGCATGTGCCACAACGACGGAGCCTGCATTCTAGAGCCCGTGAGCCTCAACTACCGAAGCCCACGTGCCTACAGCCCATGCTCCGCAACAAGAGAAGCCACCGCGATGAGATGCCCGCACACCGCAACCGAGAGTAGCCCCCGCTAGCCGCCAACTAGAGAAAGCCCGTGCACAGCAATGAGAGACCCAGTGCAGCCAAAAAAATAAATACGTAGAATAAATAAGTTCAAACAGTAAATAAATACATAAACATAAATTACAAAAAAAAAGAACACCTAATGCAGGTGGGAAGGTGGGAGGGCCACTGTAGAGGTCATCTATGCTACATGTACAAGAACCCCGAGAGCACACCAATCGGTACCACACTTTTCACTGCTGTAGCCGATCATTCCCCCTGTACTGCCACACTGTAGCACTCCCTTCCCTCATCTACTGCTATAGTCTCTTTGGAAGGTGTTTCCGAACTCTTGTTATCAGAGTGCCAGTTGAACTGTCCTCACTTCCTTCATTTATACCAGGATTGAAGACCTTGTGGTCCGAGATCCTGTCCAGAGAGCAAGCAGGCTAAGGCTCTGTCTTTGTTGATGTATTTCATCAGAAAGGGCTCTACCCCCTCTCCTAGTTCATGGTGTGAAGTGTTCTTGGCCTCTCGGGAAAGTGGGGAGAATGGAAAGGACCCTATATGAGAATGCTAGGCTCTGTAAAACATTTCAGGTTTTTAAAAATAAGACTCATTTTGTATTGGACTGACAACAGTCCTATGAAATACAAAGAAGGCCGAGAATCAGTGACAGGAAAGGATCACCAGTAAGAACTACAGCAGTCACCGCTTACCTCGTAGCATAGGGCACTGTCCGTGATCCTTAAGAAGAGTTAGTAGAAATGCCTTGCCCATCTTGCCCCTGAACCCCTTGAAAGGTACACGACTGCTGTGTTGGTGTTTAGGGGGAGCATCTCACTTACCAGGGACTGACTTCTCCCTTGATTCCTCTGTAGTGATGGAGACTTCCCCGCTGATGAAAAATTCCCTGGGATTGCAACCTCCAAGCCAGACAGCTTTCCTATGGAATGACAGAGAACTTGTCAAGGTGAAACACCAGTCTGCGGGAGAAAGGGAGGAAGAGAATGATGGAAATCGTTTCTGGGAAACTATTTTTACATTATGTGTTGTTTGTTCCCGGTAAATAAACTGAAATCTTCTTAACAGTACAACAAAATCTAAACCACTAAAGCCAACAATACAGGAGTATAACGTTCGACAAAAATTTCTTTGGCTGTGCAGCATGTGGGATCTTAGCTCCCCAACCAGGGATTGAACCCACGCCTGCTGCATTGGAAGCGCAGAGTCTTCACCACGGGACCACCGGGGAAGTCCCAGGACTATCACTTTTAAAGGAGAAGGTACAAACCCCTCGGTTCTATGAACTGGAGATTTTTAGTAAGAAGTCAATATATTTGTTGTTAGGCACATTTTATGTTAGGCTGTCTCCCTGCACAGGATGCAGGCGCCTTGAGAATGGAAGTCATATCCCTCTATAGTACGTCCCTCTTCTTTCTGCTTTGCAGTTTGCTGCTCCACTTGCTCAACCCCACCTAGTAATAACCTATACTTCCCTTGTTCCTGTTTTCCCATCTGGAAAACAGACAAAAGGCAACCAAACAACGCAAAGGTCTCAACAAATAAGGGATATCCAAAACCAGAGATGGCCAGAACTTCTGTACCCCTGATGAAATAGTCCTCATACAAAACCTGATAATCAAATTCCTTAATGCTAGGAATCACAGTGAAAAATAGTATCTGAACTGACTTCTGTCAGATGAGTGAGAACTAAGGTTAATTCAGTGTATCTGAAGCATAGAAAGTGAGGGCAAAAGTGGCACAAGATGGGACTAGAGAAGCAGAGAGGATTCTAGACCACGCAGAGTCTTAAAGGCCAACAGTGTGTTTTCTATTCTCAAAACAATGCTTGTGAGCGATGTTTATGAGCAACGTTCCAACTTGCTTTGAAGGTTTCTTGTGTGAAGAGTGGATTGGAAGGAAACAAGATATATGGACACCAGTTAGGACCTAATCGCAACAGACAGGCAAGTTCAGTATTAGGAAGTTGAGGAAGAGCTGGCTGACAGATTCCAAAGAAATTCAGGAGATGAACTGAAGCGGGCTTAATGGGGTAGGAGATGGAGGAAAGGAAGGTCTTAGGGAATTCAAGGGTTTACTGCACACATGAGCAAAGTCTCAAAATTAATCATTTGAACGTACAGAGGCGGATCTCCCAAATGACACCGGTTAGGAAGCAACGGTACGCCCTTTAGAATTCCTAGAGACAACACAAATCAACTGTTTCGATGGAAAATTCGGCGGGACTCTTGATTTCCATGGGAATACAGAGAAAAGAGACACTGATCTGGCTTGCAGGTATATTTAGGAAGTTGTTAGCCGGACATCACCTACTAGTATCATGTAAGTAGGCCGTCCGAAGTAGGAAGCTTAGGGGAAAAACCTGGAGGAAAACTTAAAAGCTTAAGCCACACCTCTACACTACACCACCTTTCACAATTTCTTCTCAGATAAGCATCATCCCCATCAGTGAAGAAACTCGTTCGTACCTCATAATAGGAAAAACAGGCCTAAAGATTCAATGTGTGTCTTGGGAGGTCCCATCTATGCGATATCTTCCTGGGACCAGAAAAGGCCCCAGGAAGATCCATCTCTGCACCCCTGAAAGCTTACCACCAAGGAAAATGACTAGGTCCATAGATTTCCTCCCTCAAACCAGCTTACCTCACACATAGATCATTAGCAACTCCGCCCTTACTCACATTATCACAGTCACAAGAGTGGTTAGGGAGAAAAGCACTAACCAGGGGAACTAAAACAGAGGCAATCCAGGCCAAGCTGGGCTGGTGGCAGATATCTTGCTCCTTACGCTCGGGTGCATAATGCGACTCACCACAGTGCCTTTTTCACAGACCCTTTTGAACGTTTCTCCACAGAATCCAACAGCTCAAGTTAGTTCATGACGCTTCAAGGTCAACAATCGTCAAGAGAAAAACATGCAATATGTCTTACAATGTTGGATTCCTTACAAACAGGACAAGGAGATAACCATGTAGACAAAACCAGAGCATTTGAAAACATCTGTATTCTACAAACACACCAGTGAATGCTATAAATAAGGTACTATGACATAAAACAAAATGAAAACTAGATGTGAGACTCTTCTCTTCAGTGTACAGACTTCATGGCAGTTGCTGCACACTATCTAGCTACTTAGATCTTTAACTCTCTGTTCTGTTAATACCAAATGAGGCCCAAGTGTGTCAACCTGTTTCCCACAGAAACCAAAAAGTCTACATGCATCTCTTTTCTCCTGTGCCCTTTCACCTTACCTGCTCCCAATTCTCCACCAACGTCCTCCTCTTTCTCTAATTATTCTCCTCTTCATTTTGCTTGGCCTTGCCCCCAAGCATGCAAGACAGAGAGTCCTAGAGGTCCAAGATTCTAGAGTGGCTGTTTGCAAGGCGGAGGAGATTACAGTAACTGCCACACTGTATATACTTCTGTGCAAAGAAAAAGGGACAGTGTTCAGAATGTCTCTCACATATAACAAGAGCTGGAGATGGCAGGATACCTGTGTGGCCCAAGGAACTAGAGCTAGCAAATTATGGGCCAAACAATTGCAACCAAAGGCTGGAAGAGGAAAGGTCTGCAACCAGCTCTGTCTCCTAGCTCTCTGGTATTTGCTGCCAACGGGCAGAGTCTATTTCGTGAAGCATCAAGCACTGAAAAGAAGACTCCTGCTGCTGGAAGGTGACAGGAAGTAACGTCCAATGCAAGATCAAGGCTTGTCCTCGAAGCAATGCCCATAATGGAAGAAAAAAAAAAAAGAGAAAGCGGAAGAGAAACGTTAAGTCGCAAGTCCAACCTGGCCCCCAGCCTAGCCCAGCCCAAGGAAGGTAGGAGTCAAGGAGAAGAAACTAAAAGAGAAGAGCCTTGGACCACAACATTCTCCACAAGGTACACTCAACAAACTTCACCCTACTCTTGAACCAAGTTACAAAGAGAGCTTCTTAATCCCTACTTTGGCTCCTTAAAAGCTGCTATCAGTTCACTCATTAGACACATATGATTTCAGAACAACTGTAATAGTTCAAACTAGATGGCTCTTTCCTTCCTAAGGATTATTAATTAAAGAAGATCTATATAGCTCTAAGTATATGATACATAAAATAGAATACTCTGTAGAATATAAGTAACTCTTAGTTCAGTGTATTAATGAACGTCTGTAAGAAATGTGGCAATGATTTCCCTAATGGAAGAGCCTGGGGGAGGTAAATCTGTCTTCTAGGATTTCCTCCCCAGAGCTCAGAAACTCAGGTGTTGTTTTAGCTCTCCTACACTCTCTTCACCCAAGCCCGCCTTCCTGTTGGGGATCGGACCTCCCTATTGGCTCTCTCATACCTTTCAACTGCCTGCTTTGTGACATCACTCTCCTACCAAACCTACTACCACTTGGTAGAGTCTTGGGGTTTCCGTGGAGCTGTTTGGACCAGTAACCAGTGACCTCTGTACTGGACACGTGCGCCGTTCAGCTGCAGCCACTCGGACATCCTCTAGTGTTGTCTCCTCATCCCTTGTACCTGCAGTGGATGCTTCCTCTTCTCTGACCATGTCAGGTAAGAAAAGAAACTTTGGAAAGTTTTGCGTTCGATTTCTTTTGCCCCTAAATTGAGTAAGTAGGAGATTCAAAATAGCATGGAATAATGAGGGAAAGTATTGAACTACACGTCTGGAGACCTAATTTCAGTTTTGACTTTGACGTTTACTATCTGTGTGACTTTGGACAAATCACTGGCTGTCTCACAAAGCCTGTTGCTTTCCTTAACTGTTACGTTAGGATACCACGTTGGGTTGATCACTCTGATCCCCTTCTTTTCCAGTATTGAGCCTTAAAGGGTACCCATGTAGAAAACGAAATCAGACACTTCTCAAGAGTGTTTCAACAGAAACATAGAAAAGCCAGGGGACATAGAAAACTAGCAATATATACCAAGATGTTTCATCTCTAATGGTCTCCCTCCACTAGGATTTCGACTAGTTGAAAAGAGAGAATAGGGAGAGAGGATGGAGAGTACTGGGCTCTACAGGGAGGCACAGAGTCGAGCGTAAGGAAGTTTAGGATGGTTTTCATTAGCACAGGCCAACAGGCACCAAGAGATGGGAGAAAATGTAAGAATGAAGAGGGAAAGCATAGAGGAGCTCTCAAGAAAAACGGAGTTTGCAATGGAATGCTGATGGGAACCAAAGATTTTCAATTAAAGCAGAAACAGCACAGAGGGAAACCTGCTCAGAGCAGGGCAAAACCAAGTTGATGGTAGCAAACCCTTACATTAACAGACTAAGAAGGAAAGTAAGGCCAGAACAGGGGATCACCAGGAAAGGCAGCTTATCAGAAAAGTCATACTCCGTTTTCTTTCTTTTATTGCCTCTCTGAATACAGTTGGCCACTTGACAGTTTTGAATATAAACATTTTAGAAATACGTTTTAGAAATGATGCCTCCTATAAACAAGCAACCACAGTGGTTATCTAGGGGGCTGCTTTTCAGTGTTTTATTCTTTCTAATTTTTAAACTAGGTAGACATTTCACCAATTCAACATTTTAAGTGATATCTTCTAAATTGAATCAGAAGGACTATTTTCCTTGGTGTGATATGTAGGTTCTAAGGCAAGGCTGCTTTTCATTTTTACAGTTATTTCCTTCCTAACACAGAGAGCACATTGATCAACAGCCATCGTTCGCTTGTAGAGCTTAGCTACCGAAGAAGAAGAAGAAAAAGTCAAGCCCCACATCTCTAATTCCCCCCCCCACTTAGGGAATTCCCTGGCGGTCCAGTGCTTAGGACTCGGTGCTTTCACGGCCAGGGCCACGCGGCGCGGCCAAAGAAACAAAACAAACAAACATCCACGTTTATCGAAAACCATATTGTGGAGTCCTGTGGATTTTCTTACATTTGAAAATCTTTTTTAATTGGATTCTAGGCATGATGGTTTTTTGAGGTTTTGGGATGCCATCTTCTTGGATGCTGAAGATGATTCTAATCTAAGTTCTAGGATAAATCCAAAAACCTTCCTGATACATTTTAAGCTTCCTTTCTGCTTATTATATAAGCTATATTCATTGAAATATATATTTCTCCTAGGCTTAATACCTCTTACTTGCTGGGTAAAAATATGAAGGAGCACAATAATGAAACTCTTTTACACTTATTATTTTGCTGTCTGCTTCGTACCGGTTTTCATTGAAATACTTGTCTATATGTGTTGTGGCTACCTATACATGCACATTTATTGCATTCTGTTGCTTGTTATGCATTTTTTACTGACATACCTTCTCTGTCTGTATGCATTGGCTAGGAATTCATTCACCTCTATCACCTCCATCGTGTCTTCTGGTTAATAGTATTCACTAAAATAGAGTGGGCAAAATTCACTTTCATAATATTGCATGGATAGTACAGAATGCCATTTGTTAGTAAATTCATTAGGCTTCGATACTTGCCACATACCCCAGTTTTCATTAATATCTATGGATTTCTTTTTCGTTAACGTAATATGCTTGTCATGATTTTTCTTTGTCTTTCTAGAACTTATTGTATCTTCCTCCATATAAATCATACGCAATAGATCAGCTTATTCATCTATTAATTATTACTGCTATTATTATTGGTGGTGGTGTTATAACCACTTTACAGGTGAGGAATCTGAAGTAATCAGATAACTCTTCCCTTTCCAAAAGCACTTAAGAAATCCACTTTCGGGTAATCATTTTGAGGTAGGATGAGAAACCAGGCTTGAAGAGGGCAAAAATGACTCTTTCAATTCACCAGTTGGACTGAGCTGTACGTCACCTCTAGGTAATAGCGTGGGAACTGCACAAGCAAAGGGAGACACTGAAGACGACAATGGTAACAGCCGTACTGTTTTCTAATGGACAAAAAAAATGCCTATATTATAAGTTCTATTTCTCCTGCTTTCTGGCAGTATCATGCTCAGAGTGGAGTCCTGGCAAGGAAGTCAGGATACTTAGGTTCTGAAACCTGGTAATGATACTAACATAATGAGAGAACTTGAACAAGTCAACCCGACCTCTCTGAGCCTCAGTTTCCTTACTCACGAAATGAGACTGAGAACATCGAAGTTCTCTAAGGGCCTCCTAGTTCTAAAATGCTTCCAGTCTAGGAAATAGCATAGAAGTCAATACGAGTGCAGGCTGAAGGGAAAGACAGGGCAGGGAGAAGGTTGCTTCCAGCCTAGAGAACAATCTCTGAACCACACCACTTGGCTCTTCTGCCCGTCTGTGCCCAAGATGGGAGCACAGGCAGTGAATAGAGAAGAGTGGAAAACTGCTCAGTCCTTACAGCCATCATTAACTGTCTGATTTTGGGTTTCTCAGGAAGTAGTGATAGTAGAGGTGTCCTGATAGCAAGAACCTTCAGATGATGCCGTTCCTCAAACGTAGTGAGAATTTCTCAACCTCCCTGAGTTTTTCATGACCCTCTTGTTCTTACAGAAAATTTCCAACATCCATCTCTACTTGGAACTCTAAATTCTCTGCAGCATTCTCCTCCTGTGGTGAGCAATGCAACTTCCCTAACACGAAGTGTCTGCAACTTCTCCAGAGTCTCTGCCCCTGCCGTCAGTTCGGCATCGGCTACTGGTACCCCTTTCCAGACACTCATGGGTAGTGCCTACCTTTACCAACATTCTAGCACGACTATGTTATCTGGAGTTACTGACCACAGCCAGATCTCCACTTCAGCTGCTTCCTATCCAGGTGTTCTTGAGTGGGACATCACAGCAAGCACTGAAAAGAATTCTTCTTCACTCGGAGACTTTACTCTGGCACTCACTGACCGCCACACAGCTGCCTCCTCCATGTTTCTGGCAGCCCAGGATGATAAAACTTCAGACGCCAAGAACATGGTCCCTCTACATCCATCGCTTTCTGCCAGCCTTGCTCAGGGAACACCATCTCAGATTCCAAATCAGGGGCAGAGCCGCCTGTCACTTCCCTGCCAGGAAGGAAGCCAGGTATATTACTGTAACCAAGGCACACTGGGGTCTTTACTGTATGGAGAACTTGGCTCCTGCCCGCAATCCTACGGCTCGGCGTCATACACAGGAAGTCGGGCCTCTGGGCAACCAGAAATGGGAATGGGACTGAAGGAGATTCAGCCCACAAATATCCGACCACCAGCTTCCACCTCTGCAGTCTGCCACCCTGTGTCTGCTCAACGCATCACAGAAACAAGTTTTCAAGGTGAGTATAACAAACGCCAGAGAAAGTTGAAGAATGAGGTCGGCATTCAAAAATGGGGTCAAATCGACAGCTGGGAAGGGGTGTAGAGACAGGTAGAATTTAGATCCTGAGCCTTTAATAACCACTACCTTCTCTCAGTGCTCTCTGTTTTTAGACTCTATATGAGAACACCTAGGGCTTCCCTGGTGGCGCCTGCCAATGCAGGGGACACGGGTTCGAGCCCTGGTCTGCGAAGATCCCACATGCCGTGCAGCAACTAAGCGCATGTGCCACAACGACGGAGCCTGCATTCTAGAGCCCGTGAGCCTCAACTACCGAAGCCCACGTGCCTACAGCCCATGCTCCGCAACAAGAGAAGCCACCGCGATGAGATGCCCGCACACCGCAACCGAGAGTAGCCCCCGCTAGCCGCCAACTAGAGAAAGCCCGTGCACAGCAATGAGAGACCCAGTGCAGCCAAAAAAATAAATACGTAGAATAAATAAGTTCAAACAGTAAATAAATACATAAACATAAATTACAAAAAAAAAGAACACCTAATGCAGGTGGGAAGGTGGGAGGGCCACTGTAGAGGTCATCTATGCTACATGTACAAGAACCCCGAGAGCACACCAATCGGTACCACACTTTTCACTGCTGTAGCCGATCATTCCCCCTGTACTGCCACACTGTAGCACTCCCTTCCCTCATCTACTGCTATAGTCTCTTCGGAAGGTGTTTCCGAACTCTTGTTATCAGAGTGCCAGTTGAACTGTCCTCACTTCCTTCATTTATACCAGGATTGAAGACCTTGTGGTCCGAGATCCTGTCCAGAGAGCAAGCAGGCTAAGGCTCTGTCTTTGTTGATGTATTTCATCAGCAAGGGCTCTACCCCCTCTCCTAGTTCATGGTGTGACGTGTTCTTGGCCTCTCGGGAAAGTGGGGAGAATGGAAAGGACCCTATATGAGAATGCTAGGCTCTGTAAAACATTTCAGGTTTTTAAAAATAAGACTCATTTTGTATTGGACTGACAACAGTCCTATGAAATACAAAGAAGGCCGAGAATCAGTGACAGGAAAGGATCACCAGTAAGAACTACAGCAGTCACCGCTTACCTCGTAGCATAGGGCACTGTCCGTGATCCTTAAGAAGAGTTAGTAGAAATGCCTTGCCCATCTTGCCCCTGAACCCCTTGAAAGGTACACGACTGCTGTGTTGGTGTTTAGGGGGAGCATCTCACTTACCAGGGACTGACTTCTCCCTTGATTCCTCTGTAGTGATGGAGACTTCCCCGCTGATGAAAAATTCCCTGGGATTGCAACCTCCAAGCCAGACAGCTTTCCTATGGAATGACAGAGAACTTGTCAAGGTGAAACACCAGTCTGCGGGAGAAAGGGAGGAAGAGAATGATGGAAATCGTTTCTGGGAAACTATTTTTACATTATGTGTTGTTTGTTCCCGGTAAATAAACTGAAATCTTCTTAACAGTACAACAAAATCTAAACCACTAAAGCCAACAATACAGGAGTATAACGTTCGAAAAAAATTTCTTTGGCTGCGCAGCATGTGGGATCTTAGCTCCCCAACCAGGGATTGAACCCACGCCTGCTGCGTTGGAAGCGCAGAGTCTTCACCACGGGACCACCGGGGAAGTCCCAGGACTATCACTTTTAAAGGAGAAGGTACAAACCCCTCGGTTCTATGAACTGGAGATTTTTAGTAAGAAGTCAATATATTTGTTGTTAGGCACATTTTATGTTAGGCTGTCTCCCTGCACAGGATGCAGGCGCCTTGAGAATGGAAGTCATATCCCTCTATAGTACGTCCCTCTTCTTTCTGCTTTGCAGTTTGCTGCTCCACTTGTTCAACCCCACCTAGTAATAACCTATACTTCCCTTGTTCCTGTTTTCCCATCTGGAAAACAGACAAAAGGCAACCAAACAACGCAAAGGTCTCAACAAATAAGGGATATCCAAAACCAGAGATGGCCAGAACTTCTGTACCCCTGATGAAATAGTCCTCATACAAAACCTGATAATCAAATTCCTTAATGCTAGGAATCACAGTGAAAAATAGTATCTGAACTGACTTCTGTCAGATGAGTGAGAACTAAGGTTAATTCAGTGTATCTGAAGCATAGAAAGTGAGGGCAAAAGTGGCACAAGATGGGGCTAGAGAAGCAGAGAGGATTCTAGACCACGCAGAGTCTTAAAGGCCAACAGTGTGTTTTCTATTCTCAAAACAATGCTTGTGAGCGATGTTTATGAGCAACGTTCCAACTTGCTTTGAAGGTTTCTTGTGTGAAGAGTGGATTGGAAGGAAACAAGATATATGGACACCAGTTAGGACCTAATCGCAACAGACAGGCAAGTTCAGTATTAGGAAGTTGAGGAAGAGCTGGCTGACAGATTCCAAAGAAATTCAGGAGATGAACTGAAGCGGGCTTAATGGGGTAGGAGATGGAGGAAAGGAAGGTCTTAGGGAATTCAAGGGTTTACTGCACACATGAGCAAAGTCTCAAAATTAATCATTTGAACGTACAGAGGCGGATCTCCCAAATGACACCGGTTAGGAAGCAACGGTACGCCCTTTAGAATTCCTAGAGACAACACAAATCAACTGTTTCGATGGAAAATTCGGCGGGACTCTTGATTTCCATGGGAATACAGAGAAAAGAGACACTGATCTGGCTTGCAGGTATATTTAGGAAGTTGTTAGCCGGACATCACCTACTAGTATCATGTAAGTAGGCCGTCCGAAGTAGGAAGCTTAGGGGAAAAACCTGGAGGAAAACTTAAAAGCTTAAGCCACACCTCTACACTACACCACCTTTCACAATTTCTTCTCAGATAAGCATCATCCCCATCAGTGAAGAAACTCGTTCGTACCTCATAATAGGAAAAACAGGCCTAAAGATTCAATGTGTGTCTTGGGAGGTCCCATCTATGCGATATCTTCCTGGGACCAGAAAAGGCCCCAGGAAGATCCATCTCTGCACCCCTGAAAGCTTACCACCAAGGAAAATGACTAGGTCCATAGATTTCCTCCCTCAAACCAGCTTACCTCACACATAGATCATTAGCAACTCCGCCCTTACTCACATTATCACAGTCACAAGAGTGGTTAGGGAGAAAAGCACTAACCAGGGGAACTAAAACAGAGGCAATCCAGGCCAAGCTGGGCTGGTGGCAGATATCTTGCTCCTTACGCTCGGGTGCATAATGCGACTCACCACAGTGCCTTTTTCACAGACCCTTTTGAACGTTTCTCCACAGAATCCAACAGCTCAAGTTAGTTCATGACGCTTCAAGGTCAACAATCGTCAAGAGAAAAACATGCAATATGTCTTACAATGTTGGATTCCTTACAAACAGGACAAGGAGATAACCATGTAGACAAAACCAGAGCATTTGAAAACATCTGTATTCTACAAACACACCAGTGAATGCTATAAATAAAGTACTATGACATAAAACAAAATGAAAACTAGATGTGAGACTCTTCTCTTCAGTGTACAGACTTCATGGCAGTTGCTGCACACTATCTAGCTACTTAGATCTTTAACTCTCTGTTCTGTTAATACCAAATGAGGCCCAAGTGTGTCAACCTGTTTCCCACAGAAACCAAAAAGTCTACATGCATCTCTTTTCTCCTGTGCCCTTTCACCTTACCTGCTCCCAATTCTCCACCAACGTCCTCCTCTTTCTCTAATTATTCTCCTCTTCATTTTGCTTGGCCTTGCCCCCAAGCATGCAAGACAGAGAGTCCTAGAGGTCCAAGATTCTAGAGTGGCTGTTTGCAAGGCGGAGGAGATTACAGTAACTGCCACACTGTATATACTTCTGTGCAAAGAAAAAGGGACAGTGTTCAGAATGTCTCTCACATATAACAAGAGCTGGAGATGGCAGGATACCTGTGTGGCCCAAGGAACTAGAGCTAGCAAATTATGGGCCAAACAATTGCAACCAAAGGCTGGAAGAGGAAAGGTCTGCAACCAGCTCTGTCTCCTAGCTCTCTGGTATTTGCTGCCAACGGGCAGAGTCTATTTCGTGAAGCATCAAGCACTGAAAAGAAGACTCCTGCTGCTGGAAGGTGACAGGAAGTAACGTCCAATGCAAGATCAAGGCTTGTCCTCGAAGCAATGCCCATAATGGAAGAAAAAAAAAAAAGAGAAAGCGGAAGAGAAACGTTAAGTCGCAAGTCCAACCTGGCCCCCAGCCTAGCCCAGCCCAAGGAAGGTAGGAGTCAAGGAGAAGAAACTAAAAGAGAAGAGCCTTGGACCACAACATTCTCCACAAGGTACACTCAACAAACTTCACCCTACTCTTGAACCAAGTTACAAAGAGAGCTTCTTAATCCCTACTTTGGCTCCTTAAAAGCTGCTATCAGTTCACTCATTAGACACATATGATTTCAGAACAACTGTAATAGTTCAAACTAGATGGCTCTTTCCTTCCTAAGGATTATTAATTAAAGAAGATCTATATAGCTCTAAGTATATGATACATAAAATAGAATACTCTGTAGAATATAAGTAACTCTTAGTTCAGTGTATTAATGAACGTCTGTAAGAAATGTGGCAATGATTTCCCTAATGGAAGAGCCTGGGGGAGGTAAATCTGTCTTCTAGGATTTCCTCCCCAGAGCTCAGAAACTCAGGTGTTGTTTTAGCTCTCCTACACTCTCTTCACCCAAGCCCGCCTTCCTGTTGGGGATCGGACCTCCCTATTGGCTCTCTCATACCTTTCAACTGCCTGCTTTGTGACATCACTCTCCTACCAAACCTACTACCACTTGGTAGAGTCTTGGGGTTTCCGTGGAGCTGTTTGGACCAGTAACCAGTGACCTCTGTACTGGACACGTGCGCCGTTCAGCTGCAGCCACTCGGACATCCTCTAGTGTTGTCTCCTCATCCCTTGTACCTGCAGTGGATGCTTCCTCTTCTCTGACCATGTCAGGTAAGAAAAGAAACTTTGGAAAGTTTTGCGTTCGATTTCTTTTGCCCCTAAATTGAGTAAGTAGGAGATTCAAAATAGCATGGAATAATGAGGGAAAGTATTGAACTACACGTCTGGAGACCTAATTTCAGTTTTGACTTTGACGTTTACTATCTGTGTGACTTTGGACAAATCACTGGCTGTCTCACAAAGCCTGTTGCTTTCCTTAACTGTTACGTTAGGATACCACGTTGGGTTGATCACTCTGATCCCCTTCTTTTCCAGTATTGAGCCTTAAAGGGTACCCATGTAGAAAACGAAATCAGACACTTCTCAAGAGTGTTTCAACAGAAACATAGAAAAGCCAGGGGACATAGAAAACTAGCAATATATACCAAGATGTTTCATCTCTAATGGTCTCCCTCCACTAGGATTTCGACTAGTTGAAAAGAGAGAATAGGGAGAGAGGATGGAGAGTACTGGGCTCTACAGGGAGGCACAGAGTCGAGCGTAAGGAAGTTTAGGATGGTTTTCATTAGCACAGGCCAACAGGCACCAAGAGATGGGAGAAAATGTAAGAATGAAGAGGGAAAGCATAGAGGAGCTCTCAAGAAAAACGGAGTTTGCAATGGAATGCTGATGGGAACCAAAGATTTTCAATTAAAGCAGAAACAGCACAGAGGGAAACCTGCTCAGAGCAGGGCAAAACCAAGTTGATGGTAGCAAACCCTTACATTAACAGACTAAGAAGGAAAGTAAGGCCAGAACAGGGGATCACCAGGAAAGGCAGCTTATCAGAAAAGTCATACTCCGTTTTCTTTCTTTTATTGCCTCTCTGAATACAGTTGGCCACTTGACAGTTTTGAATATAAACATTTTAGAAATACGTTTTAGAAATGATGCCTCCTATAAACAAGCAACCACAGTGGTTATCTAGGGGGCTGCTTTTCAGTGTTTTATTCTTTCTAATTTTTAAACTAGGTAGACATTTCACCAATTCAACATTTTAAGTGATATCTTCTAAATTGAATCAGAAGGACTATTTTCCTTGGTGTGATATGTAGGTTCTAAGGCAAGGCTGCTTTTCATTTTTACAGTTATTTCCTTCCTAACACAGAGAGCACATTGATCAACAGCCATCGTTCGCTTGTAGAGCTTAGCTACCGAAGAAGAAGAAGAAAAAGTCAAGCCCCACATCTCTAATTCCCCCCCCCACTTAGGGAATTCCCTGGCGGTCCAGTGCTTAGGACTCGGTGCTTTCACGGCCAGGGCCACGCGGCGCGGCCAAAGAAACAAAACAAACAAACATCCACGTTTATCGAAAACCATATTGTGGAGTCCTGTGGATTTTCTTACATTTGAAAATCTTTTTTAATTGGATTCTAGGCATGATGGTTTTTTGAGGTTTTGGGATGCCATCTTCTTGGATGCTGAAGATGATTCTAATCTAAGTTCTAGGATAAATCCAAAAACCTTCCTGATACATTTTAAGCTTCCTTTCTGCTTATTATATAAGCTATATTCATTGAAATATATATTTCTCCTAGGCTTAATACCTCTTACTTGCTGGGTAAAAATATGAAGGAGCACAATAATGAAACTCTTTTACACTTATTATTTTGCTGTCTGCTTCGTACCGGTTTTCATTGAAATACTTGTCTATATGTGTTGTGGCTACCTATACATGCACATTTATTGCATTCTGTTGCTTGTTATGCATTTTTTACTGACATACCTTCTCTGTCTGTATGCATTGGCTAGGAATTCATTCACCTCTATCACCTCCATCGTGTCTTCTGGTTAATAGTATTCACTAAAATAGAGTGGGCAAAATTCACTTTCATAATATTGCATGGATAGTACAGAATGCCATTTGTTAGTAAATTCATTAGGCTTCGATACTTGCCACATACCCCAGTTTTCATTAATATCTATGGATTTCTTTTTCGTTAACGTAATATGCTTGTCATGATTTTTCTTTGTCTTTCTAGAACTTATTGTATCTTCCTCCATATAAATCATACGCAATAGATCAGCTTATTCATCTATTAATTATTACTGCTATTATTATTGGTGGTGGTGTTATAACCACTTTACAGGTGAGGAATCTGAAGTAATCAGATAACTCTTCCCTTTCCAAAAGCACTTAAGAAATCCACTTTCGGGTAATCATTTTGAGGTAGGATGAGAAACCAGGCTTGAAGAGGGCAAAAATGACTCTTTCAATTCACCAGTTGGACTGAGCTGTACGTCACCTCTAGGTAATAGCGTGGGAACTGCACAAGCAAAGGGAGACACTGAAGACGACAATGGTAACAGCCGTACTGTTTTCTAATGGACAAAAAAAATGCCTATATTATAAGTTCTATTTCTCCTGCTTTCTGGCAGTATCATGCTCAGAGTGGAGTCCTGGCAAGGAAGTCAGGATACTTAGGTTCTGAAACCTGGTAATGATACTAACATAATGAGAGAACTTGAACAAGTCAACCCGACCTCTCTGAGCCTCAGTTTCCTTACTCACGAAATGAGACTGAGAACATCGAAGTTCTCTAAGGGCCTCCTAGTTCTAAAATGCTTCCAGTCTAGGAAATAGCATAGAAGTCAATACGAGTGCAGGCTGAAGGGAAAGACAGGGCAGGGAGAAGGTTGCTTCCAGCCTAGAGAACAATCTCTGAACCACACCACTTGGCTCTTCTGCCCGTCTGTGCCCAAGATGGGAGCACAGGCAGTGAATAGAGAAGAGTGGAAAACTGCTCAGTCCTTACAGCCATCATTAACTGTCTGATTTTGGGTTTCTCAGGAAGTAGTGATAGTAGAGGTGTCCTGATAGCAAGAACCTTCAGATGATGCCGTTCCTCAAACGTAGTGAGAATTTCTCAACCTCCCTGAGTTTTTCATGACCCTCTTGTTCTTACAGAAAATTTCCAACATCCATCTCTACTTGGAACTCTAAATTCTCTGCAGCATTCTCCTCCTGTGGTGAGCAATGCAACTTCCCTAACACGAAGTGTCTGCAACTTCTCCAGAGTCTCTGCCCCTGCCGTCAGTTCGGCATCGGCTACTGGTACCCCTTTCCAGACACTCATGGGTAGTGCCTACCTTTACCAACATTCTAGCACGACTATGTTATCTGGAGTTACTGACCACAGCCAGATCTCCACTTCAGCTGCTTCCTATCCAGGTGTTCTTGAGTGGGACATCACAGCAAGCACTGAAAAGAATTCTTCTTCACTCGGAGACTTTACTCTGGCACTCACTGACCGCCACACAGCTGCCTCCTCCATGTTTCTGGCAGCCCAGGATGATAAAACTTCAGACGCCAAGAACATGGTCCCTCTACATCCATCGCTTTCTGCCAGCCTTGCTCAGGGAACACCATCTCAGATTCCAAATCAGGGGCAGAGCCGCCTGTCACTTCCCTGCCAGGAAGGAAGCCAGGTATATTACTGTAACCAAGGCACACTGGGGTCTTTACTGTATGGAGAACTTGGCTCCTGCCCGCAATCCTACGGCTCGGCGTCATACACAGGAAGTCGGGCCTCTGGGCAACCAGAAATGGGAATGGGACTGAAGGAGATTCAGCCCACAAATATCCGACCACCAGCTTCCACCTCTGCAGTCTGCCACCCTGTGTCTGCTCAACGCATCACAGAAACAAGTTTTCAAGGTGAGTATAACAAACGCCAGAGAAAGTTGAAGAATGAGGTCGGCATTCAAAAATGGGGTCAAATCGACAGCTGGGAAGGGGTGTAGAGACAGGTAGAATTTAGATCCTGAGCCTTTAATAACCACTACCTTCTCTCAGTGCTCTCTGTTTTTAGACTCTATATGAGAACACCTAGGGCTTCCCTGGTGGCGCCTGCCAATGCAGGGGACACGGGTTCGAGCCCTGGTCTGCGAAGATCCCACATGCCGTGCAGCAACTAAGCGCATGTGCCACAACGACGGAGCCTGCATTCTAGAGCCCGTGAGCCTCAACTACCGAAGCCCACATGCCTACAGCCCATGCTCCGCAACAAGAGAAGCCACCGCGATGAGATGCCCGCACACCGCAACCGAGAGTAGCCCCCGCTAGCCGCCAACTAGAGAAAGCCCGTGCACAGCAATGAGAGACCCAGTGCGGCCAAAAAAATAAATACGTAGAATAAATAAGTTCAAACAGTAAATAAATACATAAACATAAATTACAAAAAAAAAGAACACCTAATGCAGGTGGGAAGGTGCGAGGGCCACCGTAGAGGTCATCTATGCTACATGTACAAGAACCCCGAGAGCACACCAATCGGTACCACACTTTTCACTGCTGTAGCCGATCATTCCCCCTGTACTGCCACACTGTAGCACTCCCTTCCCTCATCTACTGCTATAGTCTCTTCGGAAGGTGTTTCCGAACTCTTGTTATCAGAGTGCCAGTTGAACTGTCCTCACTTCCTTCATTTATACCAGGATTGAAGACCTTGTGGTCCGAGATCCTGTCCAGAGAGCAAGCAGGCTAAGGCTCTGTCTTTGTTGATGTATTTCATCAGCAAGGGCTCTACCCCCTCTCCTAGTTCATGGTGTGACGTGTTCTTGGCCTCTCGGGAAAGTGGGGAGAATGGAAAGGACCCTATATGAGAATGCTAGGCTCTGTAAAACATTTCAGGTTTTTAAAAATAAGACTCATTTTGTATTGGACTGACAACAGTCCTATGAAATACAAAGAAGGCCGAGAATCAGTGACAGGAAAGGATCACCAGTAAGAACTACAGCAGTCACCGCTTACCTCGTAGCATAGGGCACTGTCCGTGATCCTTAAGAAGAGTTAGTAGAAATGCCTTGCCCATCTTGCCCCTGAACCCCTTGAAAGGTACACGACTGCTGTGTTGGTGTTTAGGGGGAGCATCTCACTTACCAGGGACTGACTTCTCCCTTGATTCCTCTGTAGTGATGGAGACTTCCCCGCTGATGAAAAATTCCCTGGGATTGCAACCTCCAAGCCAGACAGCTTTCCTATGGAATGACAGAGAACTTGTCAAGGTGAAACACCAGTCTGCGGGAGAAAGGGAGGAAGAGAATGATGGAAATCGTTTCTGGGAAACTATTTTTACATTATGTGTTGTTTGTTCCCGGTAAATAAACTGAAATCTTCTTAACAGTACAACAAAATCTAAACCACTAAAGCCAACAATACAGGAGTATAACGTTCGACAAAAATTTCTTTGGCTGCGCAGCATGTGGGATCTTAGCTCCCCAACCAGGGATTGAACCCACGCCTGCTGCGTTGGAAGCGCAGAGTCTTCACCACGGGACCACCGGGGAAGTCCCAGGACTATCACTTTTAAAGGAGAAGGTACAAACCCCTCGGTTCTATGAACTGGAGATTTTTAGTAAGAAGTCAATATATTTGTTGTTAGGCACATTTTATGTTAGGCTGTCTCCCTGCACAGGATGCAGGCGCCTTGAGAATGGAAGTCATATCCCTCTATAGTACGTCCCTCTTCTTTCTGCTTTGCAGTTTGCTGCTCCACTTGTTCAACCCCACCTAGTAATAACCTATACTTCCCTTGTTCCTGTTTTCCCATCTGGAAAACAGACAAAAGGCAACCAAACAACGCAAAGGTCTCAACAAATAAGGGATATCCAAAACCAGAGATGGCCAGAACTTCTGTACCCCTGATGAAATAGTCCTCATACAAAACCTGATAATCAAATTCCTTAATGCTAGGAATCACAGTGAAAAATAGTATCTGAACTGACTTCTGTCAGATGAGTGAGAACTAAGGTTAATTCAGTGTATCTGAAGCATAGAAAGTGAGGGCAAAAGTGGCACAAGATGGGGCTAGAGAAGCAGAGAGGATTCTAGACCACGCAGAGTCTTAAAGGCCAACAGTGTGTTTTCTATTCTCAAAACAATGCTTGTGAGCGATGTTTATGAGCAACGTTCCAACTTGCTTTGAAGGTTTCTTGTGTGAAGAGTGGATTGGAAGGAAACAAGATATATGGACACCAGTTAGGACCTAATCGCAACAGACAGGCAAGTTCAGTATTAGGAAGTTGAGGAAGAGCTGGCTGACAGATTCCAAAGAAATTCAGGAGATGAACTGAAGCGGGCTTAATGGGGTAGGAGATGGAGGAAAGGAAGGTCTTAGGGAATTCAAGGGTTTACTGCACACATGAGCAAAGTCTCAAAATTAATCATTTGAACGTACAGAGGCGGATCTCCCAAATGACACCGGTTAGGAAGCAACGGTACGCCCTTTAGAATTCCTAGAGACAACACAAATCAACTGTTTCGATGGAAAATTCGGCGGGACTCTTGATTTCCATGGGAATACAGAGAAAAGAGACACTGATCTGGCTTGCAGGTATATTTAGGAAGTTGTTAGCCGGACATCACCTACTAGTATCATGTAAGTAGGCCGTCCGAAGTAGGAAGCTTAGGGGAAAAACCTGGAGGAAAACTTAAAAGCTTAAGCCACACCTCTACACTACACCACCTTTCACAATTTCTTCTCAGATAAGCATCATCCCCATCAGTGAAGAAACTCGTTCGTACCTCATAATAGGAAAAACAGGCCTAAAGATTCAATGTGTGTCTTGGGAGGTCCCATCTATGCGATATCTTCCTGGGACCAGAAAAGGCCCCAGGAAGATCCATCTCTGCACCCCTGAAAGCTTACCACCAAGGAAAATGACTAGGTCCATAGATTTCCTCCCTCAAACCAGCTTACCTCACACATAGATCATTAGCAACTCCGCCCTTACTCACATTATCACAGTCACAAGAGTGGTTAGGGAGAAAAGCACTAACCAGGGGAACTAAAACAGAGGCAATCCAGGCCAAGCTGGGCTGGTGGCAGATATCTTGCTCCTTACGCTCGGGTGCATAATGCGACTCACCACAGTGCCTTTTTCACAGACCCTTTTGAACGTTTCTCCACAGAATCCAACAGCTCAAGTTAGTTCATGACGCTTCAAGGTCAACAATCGTCAAGAGAAAAACATGCAATATGTCTTACAATGTTGGATTCCTTACAAACAGGACAAGGAGATAACCATGTAGACAAAACCAGAGCATTTGAAAACATCTGTATTCTACAAACACACCAGTGAATGCTATAAATAAGGTACTATGACATAAAACAAAATGAAAACTAGATGTGAGACTCTTCTCTTCAGTGTACAGACTTCATGGCAGTTGCTGCACACTATCTAGCTACTTAGATCTTTAACTCTCTGTTCTGTTAATACCAAATGAGGCCCAAGTGTGTCAACCTGTTTCCCACAGAAACCAAAAAGTCTACATGCATCTCTTTTCTCCTGTGCCCTTTCACCTTACCTGCTCCCAATTCTCCACCAACGTCCTCCTCTTTCTCTAATTATTCTCCTCTTCATTTTGCTTGGCCTTGCCCCCAAGCATGCAAGACAGAGAGTCCTAGAGGTCCAAGATTCTAGAGTGGCTGTTTGCAAGGCGGAGGAGATTACAGTAACTGCCACACTGTATATACTTCTGTGCAAAGAAAAAGGGACAGTGTTCAGAATGTCTCTCACATATAACAAGAGCTGGAGATGGCAGGATACCTGTGTGGCCCAAGGAACTAGAGCTAGCAAATTATGGGCCAAACAATTGCAACCAAAGGCTGGAAGAGGAAAGGTCTGCAACCAGCTCTGTCTCCTAGCTCTCTGGTATTTGCTGCCAACGGGCAGAGTCTATTTCGTGAAGCATCAAGCACTGAAAAGAAGACTCCTGCTGCTGGAAGGTGACAGGAAGTAACGTCCAATGCAAGATCAAGGCTTGTCCTCGAAGCAATGCCCATAATGGAAGAAAAAAAAAAAAGAGAAAGCGGAAGAGAAACGTTAAGTCGCAAGTCCAACCTGGCCCCCAGCCTAGCCCAGCCCAAGGAAGGTAGGAGTCAAGGAGAAGAAACTAAAAGAGAAGAGCCTTGGACCACAACATTCTCCACAAGGTACACTCAACAAACTTCACCCTACTCTTGAACCAAGTTACAAAGAGAGCTTCTTAATCCCTACTTTGGCTCCTTAAAAGCTGCTATCAGTTCACTCATTAGACACATATGATTTCAGAACAACTGTAATAGTTCAAACTAGATGGCTCTTTCCTTCCTAAGGATTATTAATTAAAGAAGATCTATATAGCTCTAAGTATATGATACATAAAATAGAATACTCTGTAGAATATAAGTAACTCTTAGTTCAGTGTATTAATGAACGTCTGTAAGAAATGTGGCAATGATTTCCCTAATGGAAGAGCCTGGGGGAGGTAAATCTGTCTTCTAGGATTTCCTCCCCAGAGCTCAGAAACTCAGGTGTTGTTTTAGCTCTCCTACACTCTCTTCACCCAAGCCCGCCTTCCTGTTGGGGATCGGACCTCCCTATTGGCTCTCTCATACCTTTCAACTGCCTGCTTTGTGACATCACTCTCCTACCAAACCTACTACCACTTGGTAGAGTCTTGGGGTTTCCGTGGAGCTGTTTGGACCAGTAACCAGTGACCTCTGTACTGGACACGTGCGCCGTTCAGCTGCAGCCACTCGGACATCCTCTAGTGTTGTCTCCTCATCCCTTGTACCTGCAGTGGATGCTTCCTCTTCTCTGACCATGTCAGGTAAGAAAAGAAACTTTGGAAAGTTTTGCGTTCGATTTCTTTTGCCCCTAAATTGAGTAAGTAGGAGATTCAAAATAGCATGGAATAATGAGGGAAAGTATTGAACTACACGTCTGGAGACCTAATTTCAGTTTTGACTTTGACGTTTACTATCTGTGTGACTTTGGACAAATCACTGGCTGTCTCACAAAGCCTGTTGCTTTCCTTAACTGTTACGTTAGGATACCACGTTGGGTTGATCACTCTGATCCCCTTCTTTTCCAGTATTGAGCCTTAAAGGGTACCCATGTAGAAAACGAAATCAGACACTTCTCAAGAGTGTTTCAACAGAAACATAGAAAAGCCAGGGGACATAGAAAACTAGCAATATATACCAAGATGTTTCATCTCTAATGGTCTCCCTCCACTAGGATTTCGACTAGTTGAAAAGAGAGAATAGGGAGAGAGGATGGAGAGTACTGGGCTCTACAGGGAGGCACAGAGTCGAGCGTAAGGAAGTTTAGGATGGTTTTCATTAGCACAGGCCAACAGGCACCAAGAGATGGGAGAAAATGTAAGAATGAAGAGGGAAAGCATAGAGGAGCTCTCAAGAAAAACGGAGTTTGCAATGGAATGCTGATGGGAACCAAAGATTTTCAATTAAAGCAGAAACAGCACAGAGGGAAACCTGCTCAGAGCAGGGCAAAACCAAGTTGATGGTAGCAAACCCTTACATTAACAGACTAAGAAGGAAAGTAAGGCCAGAACAGGGGATCACCAGGAAAGGCAGCTTATCAGAAAAGTCATACTCCGTTTTCTTTCTTTTATTGCCTCTCTGAATACAGTTGGCCACTTGACAGTTTTGAATATAAACATTTTAGAAATACGTTTTAGAAATGATGCCTCCTATAAACAAGCAACCACAGTGGTTATCTAGGGGGCTGCTTTTCAGTGTTTTATTCTTTCTAATTTTTAAACTAGGTAGACATTTCACCAATTCAACATTTTAAGTGATATCTTCTAAATTGAATCAGAAGGACTATTTTCCTTGGTGTGATATGTAGGTTCTAAGGCAAGGCTGCTTTTCATTTTTACAGTTATTTCCTTCCTAACACAGAGAGCACATTGATCAACAGCCATCGTTCGCTTGTAGAGCTTAGCTACCGAAGAAGAAGAAGAAGAAGAAGAAAAAGTCAAGCCCCACATCTCTAATTCCCCCCCCCACTTAGGGAATTCCCTGGCGGTCCAGTGCTTAGGACTCGGTGCTTTCACGGCCAGGGCCACGCGGCGCGGCCAAAGAAACAAAACAAACAAACATCCACGTTTATCGAAAACCATATTGTGGAGTCCTGTGGATTTTCTTACATTTGAAAATCTTTTTTAATTGGATTCTAGGCATGATGGTTTTTTGAGGTTTTGGGATGCCATCTTCTTGGATGCTGAAGATGATTCTAATCTAAGTTCTAGGATAAATCCAAAAACCTTCCTGATACATTTTAAGCTTCCTTTCTGCTTATTATATAAGCTATATTCATTGAAATATATATTTCTCCTAGGCTTAATACCTCTTACTTGCTGGGTAAAAATATGAAGGAGCACAATAATGAAACTCTTTTACACTTATTATTTTGCTGTCTGCTTCGTACCGGTTTTCATTGAAATACTTGTCTATATGTGTTGTGGCTACCTATACATGCACATTTATTGCATTCTGTTGCTTGTTATGCATTTTTTACTGACATACCTTCTCTGTCTGTATGCATTGGCTAGGAATTCATTCACCTCTATCACCTCCATCGTGTCTTCTGGTTAATAGTATTCACTAAAATAGAGTGGGCAAAATTCACTTTCATAATATTGCATGGATAGTACAGAATGCCATTTGTTAGTAAATTCATTAGGCTTCGATACTTGCCACATACCCCAGTTTTCATTAATATCTATGGATTTCTTTTTCGTTAACGTAATATGCTTGTCATGATTTTTCTTTGTCTTTCTAGAACTTATTGTATCTTCCTCCATATAAATCATACGCAATAGATCAGCTTATTCATCTATTAATTATTACTGCTATTATTATTGGTGGTGGTGTTATAACCACTTTACAGGTGAGGAATCTGAAGTAATCAGATAACTCTTCCCTTTCCAAAAGCACTTAAGAAATCCACTTTCGGGTAATCATTTTGAGGTAGGATGAGAAACCAGGCTTGAAGAGGGCAAAAATGACTCTTTCAATTCACCAGTTGGACTGAGCTGTACGTCACCTCTAGGTAATAGCGTGGGAACTGCACAAGCAAAGGGAGACACTGAAGACGACAATGGTAACAGCCGTACTGTTTTCTAATGGACAAAAAAAATGCCTATATTATAAGTTCTATTTCTCCTGCTTTCTGGCAGTATCATGCTCAGAGTGGAGTCCTGGCAAGGAAGTCAGGATACTTAGGTTCTGAAACCTGGTAATGATACTAACATAATGAGAGAACTTGAACAAGTCAACCCGACCTCTCTGAGCCTCAGTTTCCTTACTCACGAAATGAGACTGAGAACATCGAAGTTCTCTAAGGGCCTCCTAGTTCTAAAATGCTTCCAGTCTAGGAAATAGCATAGAAGTCAATACGAGTGCAGGCTGAAGGGAAAGACAGGGCAGGGAGAAGGTTGCTTCCAGCCTAGAGAACAATCTCTGAACCACACCACTTGGCTCTTCTGCCCGTCTGTGCCCAAGATGGGAGCACAGGCAGTGAATAGAGAAGAGTGGAAAACTGCTCAGTCCTTACAGCCATCATTAACTGTCTGATTTTGGGTTTCTCAGGAAGTAGTGATAGTAGAGGTGTCCTGATAGCAAGAACCTTCAGATGATGCCGTTCCTCAAACGTAGTGAGAATTTCTCAACCTCCCTGAGTTTTTCATGACCCTCTTGTTCTTACAGAAAATTTCCAACATCCATCTCTACTTGGAACTCTAAATTCTCTGCAGCATTCTCCTCCTGTGGTGAGCAATGCAACTTCCCTAACACGAAGTGTCTGCAACTTCTCCAGAGTCTCTGCCCCTGCCGTCAGTTCGGCATCGGCTACTGGTACCCCTTTCCAGACACTCATGGGTAGTGCCTACCTTTACCAACATTCTAGCACGACTATGTTATCTGGAGTTACTGACCACAGCCAGATCTCCACTTCAGCTGCTTCCTATCCAGGTGTTCTTGAGTGGGACATCACAGCAAGCACTGAAAAGAATTCTTCTTCACTCGGAGACTTTACTCTGGCACTCACTGACCGCCACACAGCTGCCTCCTCCATGTTTCTGGCAGCCCAGGATGATAAAACTTCAGACGCCAAGAACATGGTCCCTCTACATCCATCGCTTTCTGCCAGCCTTGCTCAGGGAACACCATCTCAGATTCCAAATCAGGGGCAGAGCCGCCTGTCACTTCCCTGCCAGGAAGGAAGCCAGGTATATTACTGTAACCAAGGCACACTGGGGTCTTTACTGTATGGAGAACTTGGCTCCTGCCCGCAATCCTACGGCTCGGCGTCATACACAGGAAGTCGGGCCTCTGGGCAACCAGAAATGGGAATGGGACTGAAGGAGATTCAGCCCACAAATATCCGACCACCAGCTTCCACCTCTGCAGTCTGCCACCCTGTGTCTGCTCAACGCATCACAGAAACAAGTTTTCAAGGTGAGTATAACAAACGCCAGAGAAAGTTGAAGAATGAGGTCGGCATTCAAAAATGGGGTCAAATCGACAGCTGGGAAGGGGTGTAGAGACAGGTAGAATTTAGATCCTGAGCCTTTAATAACCACTACCTTCTCTCAGTGCTCTCTGTTTTTAGACTCTATATGAGAACACCTAGGGCTTCCCTGGTGGCGCCTGCCAATGCAGGGGACACGGGTTCGAGCCCTGGTCTGCGAAGATCCCACATGCCGTGCAGCAACTAAGCGCATGTGCCACAACGACGGAGCCTGCATTCTAGAGCCCGTGAGCCTCAACTACCGAAGCCCACGTGCCTACAGCCCATGCTCCGCAACAAGAGAAGCCACCGCGATGAGATGCCCGCACACCGCAACCGAGAGTAGCCCCCGCTAGCCGCCAACTAGAGAAAGCCCGTGCACAGCAATGAGAGACCCAGTGCAGCCAAAAAAATAAATACGTAGAATAAATAAGTTCAAACAGTAAATAAATACATAAACATAAATTACAAAAAAAAAGAACACCTAATGCAGGTGGGAAGGTGGGAGGGCCACTGTAGAGGTCATCTATGCTACATGTACAAGAACCCCGAGAGCACACCAATCGGTACCACACTTTTCACTGCTGTAGCCGATCATTCCCCCTGTACTGCCACACTGTAGCACTCCCTTCCCTCATCTACTGCTATAGTCTCTTTGGAAGGTGTTTCCGAACTCTTGTTATCAGAGTGCCAGTTGAACTGTCCTCACTTCCTTCATTTATACCAGGATTGAAGACCTTGTGGTCCGAGATCCTGTCCAGAGAGCAAGCAGGCTAAGGCTCTGTCTTTGTTGATGTATTTCATCAGAAAGGGCTCTACCCCCTCTCCTAGTTCATGGTGTGAAGTGTTCTTGGCCTCTCGGGAAAGTGGGGAGAATGGAAAGGACCCTATATGAGAATGCTAGGCTCTGTAAAACATTTCAGGTTTTTAAAAATAAGACTCATTTTGTATTGGACTGACAACAGTCCTATGAAATACAAAGAAGGCCGAGAATCAGTGACAGGAAAGGATCACCAGTAAGAACTACAGCAGTCACCGCTTACCTCGTAGCATAGGGCACTGTCCGTGATCCTTAAGAAGAGTTAGTAGAAATGCCTTGCCCATCTTGCCCCTGAACCCCTTGAAAGGTACACGACTGCTGTGTTGGTGTTTAGGGGGAGCATCTCACTTACCAGGGACTGACTTCTCCCTTGATTCCTCTGTAGTGATGGAGACTTCCCCGCTGATGAAAAATTCCCTGGGATTGCAACCTCCAAGCCAGACAGCTTTCCTATGGAATGACAGAGAACTTGTCAAGGTGAAACACCAGTCTGCGGGAGAAAGGGAGGAAGAGAATGATGGAAATCGTTTCTGGGAAACTATTTTTACATTATGTGTTGTTTGTTCCCGGTAAATAAACTGAAATCTTCTTAACAGTACAACAAAATCTAAACCACTAAAGCCAACAATACAGGAGTATAACGTTCGACAAAAATTTCTTTGGCTGTGCAGCATGTGGGATCTTAGCTCCCCAACCAGGGATTGAACCCACGCCTGCTGCATTGGAAGCGCAGAGTCTTCACCACGGGACCACCGGGGAAGTCCCAGGACTATCACTTTTAAAGGAGAAGGTACAAACCCCTCGGTTCTATGAACTGGAGATTTTTAGTAAGAAGTCAATATATTTGTTGTTAGGCACATTTTATGTTAGGCTGTCTCCCTGCACAGGATGCAGGCGCCTTGAGAATGGAAGTCATATCCCTCTATAGTACGTCCCTCTTCTTTCTGCTTTGCAGTTTGCTGCTCCACTTGCTCAACCCCACCTAGTAATAACCTATACTTCCCTTGTTCCTGTTTTCCCATCTGGAAAACAGACAAAAGGCAACCAAACAACGCAAAGGTCTCAACAAATAAGGGATATCCAAAACCAGAGATGGCCAGAACTTCTGTACCCCTGATGAAATAGTCCTCATACAAAACCTGATAATCAAATTCCTTAATGCTAGGAATCACAGTGAAAAATAGTATCTGAACTGACTTCTGTCAGATGAGTGAGAACTAAGGTTAATTCAGTGTATCTGAAGCATAGAAAGTGAGGGCAAAAGTGGCACAAGATGGGACTAGAGAAGCAGAGAGGATTCTAGACCACGCAGAGTCTTAAAGGCCAACAGTGTGTTTTCTATTCTCAAAACAATGCTTGTGAGCGATGTTTATGAGCAACGTTCCAACTTGCTTTGAAGGTTTCTTGTGTGAAGAGTGGATTGGAAGGAAACAAGATATATGGACACCAGTTAGGACCTAATCGCAACAGACAGGCAAGTTCAGTATTAGGAAGTTGAGGAAGAGCTGGCTGACAGATTCCAAAGAAATTCAGGAGATGAACTGAAGCGGGCTTAATGGGGTAGGAGATGGAGGAAAGGAAGGTCTTAGGGAATTCAAGGGTTTACTGCACACATGAGCAAAGTCTCAAAATTAATCATTTGAACGTACAGAGGCGGATCTCCCAAATGACACCGGTTAGGAAGCAACGGTACGCCCTTTAGAATTCCTAGAGACAACACAAATCAACTGTTTCGATGGAAAATTCGGCGGGACTCTTGATTTCCATGGGAATACAGAGAAAAGAGACACTGATCTGGCTTGCAGGTATATTTAGGAAGTTGTTAGCCGGACATCACCTACTAGTATCATGTAAGTAGGCCGTCCGAAGTAGGAAGCTTAGGGGAAAAACCTGGAGGAAAACTTAAAAGCTTAAGCCACACCTCTACACTACACCACCTTTCACAATTTCTTCTCAGATAAGCATCATCCCCATCAGTGAAGAAACTCGTTCGTACCTCATAATAGGAAAAACAGGCCTAAAGATTCAATGTGTGTCTTGGGAGGTCCCATCTATGCGATATCTTCCTGGGACCAGAAAAGGCCCCAGGAAGATCCATCTCTGCACCCCTGAAAGCTTACCACCAAGGAAAATGACTAGGTCCATAGATTTCCTCCCTCAAACCAGCTTACCTCACACATAGATCATTAGCAACTCCGCCCTTACTCACATTATCACAGTCACAAGAGTGGTTAGGGAGAAAAGCACTAACCAGGGGAACTAAAACAGAGGCAATCCAGGCCAAGCTGGGCTGGTGGCAGATATCTTGCTCCTTACGCTCGGGTGCATAATGCGACTCACCACAGTGCCTTTTTCACAGACCCTTTTGAACGTTTCTCCACAGAATCCAACAGCTCAAGTTAGTTCATGACGCTTCAAGGTCAACAATCGTCAAGAGAAAAACATGCAATATGTCTTACAATGTTGGATTCCTTACAAACAGGACAAGGAGATAACCATGTAGACAAAACCAGAGCATTTGAAAACATCTGTATTCTACAAACACACCAGTGAATGCTATAAATAAGGTACTATGACATAAAACAAAATGAAAACTAGATGTGAGACTCTTCTCTTCAGTGTACAGACTTCATGGCAGTTGCTGCACACTATCTAGCTACTTAGATCTTTAACTCTCTGTTCTGTTAATACCAAATGAGGCCCAAGTGTGTCAACCTGTTTCCCACAGAAACCAAAAAGTCTACATGCATCTCTTTTCTCCTGTGCCCTTTCACCTTACCTGCTCCCAATTCTCCACCAACGTCCTCCTCTTTCTCTAATTATTCTCCTCTTCATTTTGCTTGGCCTTGCCCCCAAGCATGCAAGACAGAGAGTCCTAGAGGTCCAAGATTCTAGAGTGGCTGTTTGCAAGGCGGAGGAGATTACAGTAACTGCCACACTGTATATACTTCTGTGCAAAGAAAAAGGGACAGTGTTCAGAATGTCTCTCACATATAACAAGAGCTGGAGATGGCAGGATACCTGTGTGGCCCAAGGAACTAGAGCTAGCAAATTATGGGCCAAACAATTGCAACCAAAGGCTGGAAGAGGAAAGGTCTGCAACCAGCTCTGTCTCCTAGCTCTCTGGTATTTGCTGCCAACGGGCAGAGTCTATTTCGTGAAGCATCAAGCACTGAAAAGAAGACTCCTGCTGCTGGAAGGTGACAGGAAGTAACGTCCAATGCAAGATCAAGGCTTGTCCTCGAAGCAATGCCCATAATGGAAGAAAAAAAAAAAAGAGAAAGCGGAAGAGAAACGTTAAGTCGCAAGTCCAACCTGGCCCCCAGCCTAGCCCAGCCCAAGGAAGGTAGGAGTCAAGGAGAAGAAACTAAAAGAGAAGAGCCTTGGACCACAACATTCTCCACAAGGTACACTCAACAAACTTCACCCTACTCTTGAACCAAGTTACAAAGAGAGCTTCTTAATCCCTACTTTGGCTCCTTAAAAGCTGCTATCAGTTCACTCATTAGACACATATGATTTCAGAACAACTGTAATAGTTCAAACTAGATGGCTCTTTCCTTCCTAAGGATTATTAATTAAAGAAGATCTATATAGCTCTAAGTATATGATACATAAAATAGAATACTCTGTAGAATATAAGTAACTCTTAGTTCAGTGTATTAATGAACGTCTGTAAGAAATGTGGCAATGATTTCCCTAATGGAAGAGCCTGGGGGAGGTAAATCTGTCTTCTAGGATTTCCTCCCCAGAGCTCAGAAACTCAGGTGTTGTTTTAGCTCTCCTACACTCTCTTCACCCAAGCCCGCCTTCCTGTTGGGGATCGGACCTCCCTATTGGCTCTCTCATACCTTTCAACTGCCTGCTTTGTGACATCACTCTCCTACCAAACCTACTACCACTTGGTAGAGTCTTGGGGTTTCCGTGGAGCTGTTTGGACCAGTAACCAGTGACCTCTGTACTGGACACGTGCGCCGTTCAGCTGCAGCCACTCGGACATCCTCTAGTGTTGTCTCCTCATCCCTTGTACCTGCAGTGGATGCTTCCTCTTCTCTGACCATGTCAGGTAAGAAAAGAAACTTTGGAAAGTTTTGCGTTCGATTTCTTTTGCCCCTAAATTGAGTAAGTAGGAGATTCAAAATAGCATGGAATAATGAGGGAAAGTATTGAACTACACGTCTGGAGACCTAATTTCAGTTTTGACTTTGACGTTTACTATCTGTGTGACTTTGGACAAATCACTGGCTGTCTCACAAAGCCTGTTGCTTTCCTTAACTGTTACGTTAGGATACCACGTTGGGTTGATCACTCTGATCCCCTTCTTTTCCAGTATTGAGCCTTAAAGGGTACCCATGTAGAAAACGAAATCAGACACTTCTCAAGAGTGTTTCAACAGAAACATAGAAAAGCCAGGGGACATAGAAAACTAGCAATATATACCAAGATGTTTCATCTCTAATGGTCTCCCTCCACTAGGATTTCGACTAGTTGAAAAGAGAGAATAGGGAGAGAGGATGGAGAGTACTGGGCTCTACAGGGAGGCACAGAGTCGAGCGTAAGGAAGTTTAGGATGGTTTTCATTAGCACAGGCCAACAGGCACCAAGAGATGGGAGAAAATGTAAGAATGAAGAGGGAAAGCATAGAGGAGCTCTCAAGAAAAACGGAGTTTGCAATGGAATGCTGATGGGAACCAAAGATTTTCAATTAAAGCAGAAACAGCACAGAGGGAAACCTGCTCAGAGCAGGGCAAAACCAAGTTGATGGTAGCAAACCCTTACATTAACAGACTAAGAAGGAAAGTAAGGCCAGAACAGGGGATCACCAGGAAAGGCAGCTTATCAGAAAAGTCATACTCCGTTTTCTTTCTTTTATTGCCTCTCTGAATACAGTTGGCCACTTGACAGTTTTGAATATAAACATTTTAGAAATACGTTTTAGAAATGATGCCTCCTATAAACAAGCAACCACAGTGGTTATCTAGGGGGCTGCTTTTCAGTGTTTTATTCTTTCTAATTTTTAAACTAGGTAGACATTTCACCAATTCAACATTTTAAGTGATATCTTCTAAATTGAATCAGAAGGACTATTTTCCTTGGTGTGATATGTAGGTTCTAAGGCAAGGCTGCTTTTCATTTTTACAGTTATTTCCTTCCTAACACAGAGAGCACATTGATCAACAGCCATCGTTCGCTTGTAGAGCTTAGCTACCGAAGAAGAAGAAGAAGAAGAAAAAGTCAAGCCCCACATCTCTAATTCCCCCCCCCACTTAGGGAATTCCCTGGCGGTCCAGTGCTTAGGACTCGGTGCTTTCACGGCCAGGGCCACGCGGCGCGGCCAAAGAAACAAAACAAACAAACATCCACGTTTATCGAAAACCATATTGTGGAGTCCTGTGGATTTTCTTACATTTGAAAATCTTTTTTAATTGGATTCTAGGCATGATGGTTTTTTGAGGTTTTGGGATGCCATCTTCTTGGATGCTGAAGATGATTCTAATCTAAGTTCTAGGATAAATCCAAAAACCTTCCTGATACATTTTAAGCTTCCTTTCTGCTTATTATATAAGCTATATTCATTGAAATATATATTTCTCCTAGGCTTAATACCTCTTACTTGCTGGGTAAAAATATGAAGGAGCACAATAATGAAACTCTTTTACACTTATTATTTTGCTGTCTGCTTCGTACCGGTTTTCATTGAAATACTTGTCTATATGTGTTGTGGCTACCTATACATGCACATTTATTGCATTCTGTTGCTTGTTATGCATTTTTTACTGACATACCTTCTCTGTCTGTATGCATTGGCTAGGAATTCATTCACCTCTATCACCTCCATCGTGTCTTCTGGTTAATAGTATTCACTAAAATAGAGTGGGCAAAATTCACTTTCATAATATTGCATGGATAGTACAGAATGCCATTTGTTAGTAAATTCATTAGGCTTCGATACTTGCCACATACCCCAGTTTTCATTAATATCTATGGATTTCTTTTTCGTTAACGTAATATGCTTGTCATGATTTTTCTTTGTCTTTCTAGAACTTATTGTATCTTCCTCCATATAAATCATACGCAATAGATCAGCTTATTCATCTATTAATTATTACTGCTATTATTATTGGTGGTGGTGTTATAACCACTTTACAGGTGAGGAATCTGAAGTAATCAGATAACTCTTCCCTTTCCAAAAGCACTTAAGAAATCCACTTTCGGGTAATCATTTTGAGGTAGGATGAGAAACCAGGCTTGAAGAGGGCAAAAATGACTCTTTCAATTCACCAGTTGGACTGAGCTGTACGTCACCTCTAGGTAATAGCGTGGGAACTGCACAAGCAAAGGGAGACACTGAAGACGACAATGGTAACAGCCGTACTGTTTTCTAATGGACAAAAAAAATGCCTATATTATAAGTTCTATTTCTCCTGCTTTCTGGCAGTATCATGCTCAGAGTGGAGTCCTGGCAAGGAAGTCAGGATACTTAGGTTCTGAAACCTGGTAATGATACTAACATAATGAGAGAACTTGAACAAGTCAACCCGACCTCTCTGAGCCTCAGTTTCCTTAC
>NW_028122215.1:0-61373 GCF_965194805.1 Balaenoptera borealis
CTTGCGACTTAACATTTCTCTTCCGCTTTCTCTTTTTTTTTTTTCTTCCATTATGGGCATTGCTTCGAGGACAAGCCTTGATCTTGCATTGGACGTTACTTCCTGTCACCTTCCAGCAGCAGGAGTCTTCTTTTCAGTGCTTGATGCTTCACGAAATAGACTCTGCCCGTTGGCAGCAAATACCAGAGAGCTAGGAGACAGAGCTGGTTGCAGACCTTTCCTCTTCCAGCCTTTGGTTGCAATTGTTTGGCCCATAATTTGCTAGCTCTAGTTCCTTGGGCCACACAGGTATCCTGCCATCTCCAGCTCTTGTTATATGTGAGAGACATTCTGAACACTGTCCCTTTTTCTTTGCACAGAAGTATATACAGTGTGGCAGTTACTGTAATCTCCTCCGCCTTGCAAACAGCCACTCTAGAATCTTGGACCTCTAGGACTCTCTGTCTTGCATGCTTGGGGGCAAGGCCAAGCAAAATGAAGAGGAGAATAATTAGAGAAAGAGGAGGACGTTGGTGGAGAATTGGGAGCAGGTAAGGTGAAAGGGCACAGGAGAAAAGAGATGCATGTAGACTTTTTGGTTTCTGTGGGAAACAGGTTGACACACTTGGGCCTCATTTGGTATTAACAGAACAGAGAGTTAAAGATCTAAGTAGCTAGATAGTGTGCAGCAACTGCCATGAAGTCTGTACACTGAAGAGAACAGTCTCACATCTAGTTTTCATTTTGTTTTATGTCATAGTACCTTATTTATAGCATTCACTGGTGTGTTTGTAGAATACAGATGTTTTCAAATGCTCTGGTTTTGTCTACATGGTTATCTCCTTGTCCTGTTTGTAAGGAATCCAACATTGTAAGACATATTGCATGTTTTTCTCTTGACGATTGTTGACCTTGAAGCGTCATGAACTAACTTGAGCTGTTGGATTCTGTGGAGAAACGTTCAAAAGGGTCTGTGAAAAAGGCACTGTGGTGAGTCGCATTATGCACCCGAGCGTAAGGAGCAAGATATCTGCCACCAGCCCAGCTTGGCCTGGATTGCCTCTGTTTTAGTTCCCCTGGTTAGTGCTTTTCTCCCTAACCACTCTTGTGACTGTGATAATGTGAGTAAGGGCGGAGTTGCTAATGATCTATGTGTGAGGTAAGCTGGTTTGAGGGAGGAAATCTATGGACCTAGTCATTTTCCTTGGTGGTAAGCTTTCAGGGGTGCAGAGATGGATCTTCCTGGGGCCTTTTCTGGTCCCAGGAAGATATCGCATAGATGGGACCTCCCAAGACACACATTGAATCTTTAGGCCTGTTTTTCCTATTATGAGGTACGAGTTTCTTCACTGATGGGGATGATGCTTATCTGAGAAGAAATTGTGAAAGGTGGTGTAGTGTAGAGGTGTGGCTTAAGCTTTTAAGTTTTCCTCCAGGTTTTTCCCCTAAGCTTCCTACTTCGGACGGCCTACTTACATGATACTAGTAGGTGATGTCCGGCTAACAACTTCCTAAATATACCTGCAAGCCAGATCAGTGTCTCTTTTCTCTGTATTCCCATGGAAATCAAGAGTCCCGCCGAATTTTCCATCGAAACAGTTGATTTGTGTTGTCTCTAGGAATTCTAAAGGGCGTACCGTTGCTTCCTAACCGGTGTCATTTGGGAGATCCGCCTCTGTACGTTCAAATGATTAATTTTGAGACTTTGCTCATGTGTGCAGTAAACCCTTGAATTCCCTAAGACCTTCCTTTCCTCCATCTCCTACCCCATTAAGCCCGCTTCAGTTCATCTCCTGAATTTCTTTGGAATCTGTCAGCCAGCTCTTCCTCAACTTCCTAATACTGAACTTGCCTGTCTGTTGCGATTAGGTCCTAACTGGTGTCCATATATCTTGTTTCCTTCCAATCCACTCTTCACACAAGAAACCTTCAAAGCAAGTTGGAACGTTGCTCATAAACATCGCTCACAAGCATTGTTTTGAGAATAGAAAACACACTGTTGGCCTTTAAGACTCTGCGTGGTCTAGAATCCTCTCTGCTTCTCTAGCCCCATCTTGTGCCACTTTTGCCCTCACTTTCTATGCTTCAGATACACTGAATTAACCTTAGTTCTCACTCATCTGACAGAAGTCAGTTCAGATACTATTTTTCACTGTGATTCCTAGCATTAAGGAATTTGATTATCAGGTTTTGTATGAGGACTATTTCATCAGGGGTACAGAAGTTCTGGCCATCTCTGGTTTTGGATATCCCTTATTTGTTGAGACCTTTGCGTTGTTTGGTTGCCTTTTGTCTGTTTTCCAGATGGGAAAACAGGAACAAGGGAAGTATAGGTTATTACTAGGTGGGGTTGAACAAGTGGAGCAGCAAACTGCAAAGCAGAAAGAAGAGGGACGTACTATAGAGGGATATGACTTCCATTCTCAAGGCGCCTGCATCCTGTGCAGGGAGACAGCCTAACATAAAATGTGCCTAACAACAAATATATTGACTTCTTACTAAAAATCTCCAGTTCATAGAACCGAGGGGTTTGTACCTTCTCCTTTAAAAGTGATAGTCCTGGGACTTCCCCGGTGGTCCCGTGGTGAAGACTCTGCGCTTCCAATGCAGCAGGCGTGGGTTCAATCCCTGGTTGGGGAGCTAAGATCCCACATGCTGCGCAGCCAAAGAAATTTTTTTCGAACGTTATACTCCTGTATTGTTGGCTTTAGTGGTTTAGATTTTGTTGTACTGTTAAGAAGATTTCAGTTTATTTACCGGGAACAAACAACACATAATGTAAAAATAGTTTCCCAGAAACGATTTCCATCATTCTCTTCCTCCCTTTCTCCCGCAGACTGGTGTTTCACCTTGACAAGTTCTCTGTCATTCCATAGGAAAGCTGTCTGGCTTGGAGGTTGCAATCCCAGGGAATTTTTCATCAGCGGGGAAGTCTCCATCACTACAGAGGAATCAAGGGAGAAGTCAGTCCCTGGTAAGTGAGATGCTCCCCCTAAACACCAACACAGCAGTCGTGTACCTTTCAAGGGGTTCAGGGGCAAGATGGGCAAGGCATTTCTACTAACTCTTCTTAAGGATCACGGACAGTGCCCTATGCTACGAGGTAAGCGGTGACTGCTGTAGTTCTTACTGGTGATCCTTTCCTGTCACTGATTCTCGGCTTTCTTTGTATTTCATAGGACTGTTGTCAGTCCAATACAAAATGAGTCTTATTTTTAAAAACCTGAAATGTTTTACAGAGCCTAGCATTCTCATATAGGGTCCTTTCCATTCTCCCCACTTTCCCGAGAGGCCAAGAACACTTCACACCATGAACTAGGAGAGGGGGTAGAGCCCTTTCTGATGAAATACATCAACAAAGACAGAGCCTTAGCCTGCTTGCTCTCTGGACAGGATCTCGGACCACAAGGTCTTCAATCCTGGTATAAATGAAGGAAGTGAGGACAGTTCAACTGGCACTCTGATAACAAGAGTTCGGAAACACCTTCCGAAGAGACTATAGCAGTAGATGAGGGAAGGGAGTGCTACAGTGTGGCAGTACAGGGGGAACGATCGGCTACAGCAGTGAAAAGTGTGGTACCGATTGGTGTGCTCTCGGGGTTCTTGTACATGTAGCATAGATGACCTCTACGGTGGCCCTCCCACCTTCCCACCTGCATTAGGTGTTCTTTTTTTTTGTAATTTATGTTTATGTATTTATTTACTGTTTGAACTTATTTATTCTACGTATTTATGTTTTTGGCTGCACTGGGTCTCTCATTGCTGTGCACGGGCTTTCTCTAGTTGGCGGCTAGCGGGGGCTACTCTCGGTTGCGGTGTGCGGGCATCTCATCGCGGTGGCTTCTCTTGTTGCGGAGCATGGGCTGTAGGCACGTGGGCTTCGGTAGTTGAGGCTCACGGGCTCTAGAATGCAGGCTCCGTCGTCGTGGCACATGCGCTTAGTTGCTGCACGGCATGTGGGATCTTCGCAGACCAGGGCTCGAACCCGTGTCCCCTGCATTGGCAGGCGCCACCAGGGAAGCCCTAGGTGTTCTCATATAGAGTCTAAAAACAGAGAGCACTGAGAGAAGGTAGTGGTTATTAAAGGCTCAGGATCTAAATTCTACCTGTCTCTACACCCCTTCCCAGCTGTCGATTTGACCCCATTTTTGAATGCTGACCTCATTGTTCAACTTTTCTCTGCCGTCTGTATACTCACCTTGAAAACTTGTTTCTGTGATGCGTTGAGCAGACACAGGGTGGCAGACTGCAGAGGTGGAAGCTGGTGGTCGGATATTTGTGGGCTGAATCTCCTTCAGTCCCATTCCCATTTCTGGTTGCCCAGAGGCCCTACTTCCTGTGTGTGACGCCGAGCCGTAGGATTGCGGGCAGGAGCCAAGTTCTCCATACAGTAAAGACCCCAGTGTGCCTTGGTTACAGTAATATACCTGGCTTCCTTCCTGGCAGGGAAGTGACAGGCGGCTATGCCCCTGCTTTGTTCGTGGGCCTCCTGATCCAGCAGTTCCCTTGGCTCTGCCCCTGTCGTCAGCTGCCCCTAGGATAACTCTGAGCCCTAGCCACTTCTCTGGTAGATTTCCCTATTCCCCCACTACAGTCACACCTGAATAAGGCAACTCAGACCTTTCAGAGATGTGTCCTGAACCTCTTGTTTTCTGAAATACCTATCTGGTGGTTGTGAGACTTAAGGCCAGCGTCCCCGAGAGACTTTTTCTATTTCTCCTAGTAAACCTAGACTCATCTTCTGTCACCTTCAACTCTACTCCAATTGTGTTCTTTCAACCCAGACCTCTGACCCTGCTTTTTACTTCTGCCATTTCATCCTCGCTCCTGCTTCCTTTCCTAAATCCATACGTCTCTTTTGGCCTTCCTAGCCCTGGGCCAAGTTCCTTCCTCTTTGCTCAGTTTTTACCCCTTTCCTTCATTCTCCCATCCAACTTTCAGTCCTTCCTTTCTCACGCCCCAGTTAGCAGCATCTGAAAATTCGAAAGGTTTGTTACTCGTCTATTAATTGTATTCCATTTACTTATTCAGTTCTATACCTGTCTTACCTGTGTATGGAAGAACAGCTGGTAGCCAAGGTGGCACCAAGAATCCTAGCAGCTCTCACTTGACGTATCCGTAGTAGTCGGCAATTTCCATTTCGTTTTCCCTCTCGGTGAAAAATTGCAGCTTGCCCGAAGAGGTGTATCTGGCAGCATTCTCCCGTTGTTGTTGAGCCCGCCTCTTCATGGCCTCTCGCTCTGGCCTCTGCTCTTGTTCGATGGGCTTTGACATGACTGGCTCAGGCACGTTGGGTTCCCTCCATGGAACTCGTTGCTTGCTGAAGTCTTGGAGTAGAAAGTGGGTTTGGAGCTTGGGTGGGGACTGGCGCTTATTCACAGCAGGGGGAACAGGCTCCCGCTGGAGAGGAGCGCCAGATGAAGTTTTGGAGGGTGCAGGCCTAGGAGCAGCAGACTGAGGGACACGAGGCTGGGTATGGTTGGGCCAAGCCGGTTGGGTTGGGTTGGTCACAGTTGGCTGAGCTGGTTTGGCGGGGCCTGGCAAAGAGGCAGGAGCTGGCTGGGATGAATTGGCTGCAGCAGGTTGAGCTGAGTCAGTAGAACCAGGCTGGGCACGGTAAGCCCCAGCAGGCCGATGTGAGGCCAGAGACTGTGGCCTCCGAGGAGCGGGTCGAGCTTGAGGCTTGTCCCAGGCAGAAAAAGGCAGAGGTATCAACTTGACCTTCCCAGGAGGAGGCCGCTCATACTGGGCTGGAGACGGACACTCTGTTTCAGCACTGCTGTCTGGTTTCTGGGCTTGGACTTGCGTTTTCTCAGGACCCTTCCCCTCACGTGGGGTATGCCGCCATGGCTGGATAGCTGGGGGTGGCTGGGGGTCTTTGGGGTTGCTTGACTTTCCCAAGAGCCGACAGGAAGAGAGCCCAGTTTTCGTCTCATTCTTCTTCCCCAGCGCATGAAGAACCTTCACAGACTCCAGCATGCGCACGCCAAGGGAGGTTCGAGGCTTTTGAAAGCTCTGTTGGAGAAGCTCAGTTTGGTGTTCCTTTCGCTTCGTGTGGGGGATTGCTGGCTTCTCTTCTGCCTTGACTTTGTTCCCTGACTGCTTGTTCTCCTCAGCCTTGTTTCTCCCTCTGGTCCTTTTGGTCTTTTCCTGCCCGTGGCTCTTAGTTTTGCTGATCTTTCTGGATGCAGCTTTCTGAGGTTTGCCTTGAGAGTGCTTGGCCGTGTTCACAGGAGCCCTGTCACTGACTGCAGCGTGGCATGTAACCACTTCTCCCCCTAACGGGCACTCTGGATTCTTTGGCTGGATTTTGGCCTTGGGAGCGCCACTGATAGGCTCAGAGGCTTTCTGTTTGTTCTTCCTGGGTTGATCAGAGGGAACCTTTATGACACTTGGCTTTTCCTGCACCTGATTCACCTTAATGGCTCTGGTGTCTTTAGCTTTGATCACGTTGGGACCTTGGGATTGATCAAGATCTTTCAAAGGATTAAAGAGCTGGGGAAGGTGAATATCCTCCGCCAGTGTAGTAATGTCTGCAAGACCACTGCTAGGTTCAATCCCATTTTCAAGTGTCCCTAGGTCCTGACGACTCCGGCTGTTCTCTCCCAGATCAGCATTTTCAGAACCAGGCTGCTCCTCTTGGCTGAGGGGATCGGTGCAGGCCAGCGGCTGGTGAATATCAGGGATTCCTAAAGGGAGTAGTGGAGGATCTTGGTTCTCTGTTGGGATCTGGTAGGCATCCAGAGGCTTTGAAAGCTTGGTTTTGATATCATCCACGTGCTTACTCTCTATTTGTCCCTGGCTTGGAGCTGGAGGCAGGGCCAGGAGACGCCTGGCACTCTGGACTGGAGCTGTCACTGAAATGTCCCCAAGTTCAGATGGTGGGTTACTCTCAAGTATGTGGCTGTTTCTGCTACTGCAGGACTTGGGGAGTTCTTGACTTTGTGTCACACAAAACGTCTGGCTTGGAGGTTGCAATCCCAGGGAATTTTTCATCACCAGGGGGGAGGTCTCCATCCCTACAAAGGGATCAAGGGAGAAGTCAGTCCCTGGTAAGTGAGATGCTCCCCCTAAACACCAACACAGCAGTCGTGTACCTTTCAAGGGGTTCAGGGGCAAGATGGGCAAGGCATTTCTACTAACTCTTCTTAAGGATCACGGACAGTGCCCTATGCTACGAGGTAAGCGGTGACTGTTGTAATTCTTACTGGTGAGCCTTTCCTGTCGCTGATTCTCGGCTCGCTTTGTATTTCATAGGACTGTTTATAAGTCCAATACAAAATGAGTCTTATTTTTAAAAACCTGAAATGTTTTACAAAGCCTAGCATTCTCATATAGGGTCCTTTCCATTCTCCCCACTTTCCCGAGAGGCCAAGAACACGTCACACCATGAACTAGGAGAGGGGGTAGAGCCCTTGCTGATGAAATACATCAACAAAGACAGAGTCTTAGCCTGCTTGCTCTCTGGACAGGATCTCGGACCACAAGGTCTTCAATCCTGGTATAAATGAAGGAAGTGAGGACAGTTCAACTGGCACTCTCATAACAAGAGTTCTGAAACACCTTCCGAAGAGACTATAGCAGTAGATGAGGGAAGGGAGTGCTACAGTGTGGCAGTACAGGGGGAACGATCGGCTACAGCAGTGAAAAGTGTGGTACCGATTGGTGTGCTCTCGGGGTTCTTGTACATGTAGCATAGATGACCTCTACAGTGGCCCTCCCACCGTCCCACCTGCATTAGGTGTTCTTTTTTTTTTGTAATTTATGTTTATGTATTTATTTACTGTTTGAACTTATTTATTCTACGTATTTATGTTTTTGGCTGCACTGGGTCTCTCATTGCTGTGCACGGGCTTTCTCTAGTTGGCGGCTAGCGGGGGCTACTCTTGGTTGCGGTGTGCGGGCTTCTCATCGCGGTGGCTTCTCTTGTTGCGGAGCATGGGCTGTAGGCACGTGGGCTTCGGTAGTTGAGGCTCACGGGCTCTAGAATGCAGGCTCCGTCGTTGTGGCACATGCGCTTAGTTGCTGCACGGCATGTGGGATCTTCGCAGACCAGGGCTCGAACCCGTGTCCCCCGCATTGCATTGGCAGGCGGATTCTTAACCACGGCGCCACCAGGGAAGCCCTAGGTGTTCTCATAGAGAGTCTAAAAACAGAGGGCACTGAGCGAAGGTAGTGGTTATTAAAGGCTCAGGATCTGAATTCTACCTGCCTCTACACCCCTTCCCAGCTGTCGATTTGACCCCATTTTTGAATGCCGACCTCATTCTTCAACTTTCTCTGGCGTTTGTTATACTCACCTTGAAAACTTGTTTCTGTGATGCGTTGAGCAGACACAGGGTGGCAGACTGCAGAGGTGGAAGCTGGTGGTCGGATATTTGTGGGCTGAATCTCCTTCGGTCCCATTCCCATTTCTGGTTGCCCAGAGGCCCGACTTCCTGTGTATGACGCCGAGCCGTAGGATTGCGGGCAGGAGCCAAGTTCTCCATACAGTAAAGACCCCAGTGTGCCTTGGTTATAGTAATATACCTGGCTCCCTTCCTGGCAGGGAAGTGGCAGGCGGCTCTGCCCCTGATTTGGAATCTGAGATGGTGTTCCCTGAGCAAGGCTGGCAGAAAGCGATGGATGTAGAGGGACCATGTTCTTGGCGTCTGAAGTTTTATCATACTGGGCTGCCAGAAACATGGAGGAGGCAGCTGTGTGGCGGTCAGTGAGTGCCAGAGTAAAGTCTCCGAGTGAAGAAGAATTCTTTTCAGTGCTTGCTGTGATGTCCCACTCAAGAACACCTGGATAGGAAGCAGCTGAAGTGGAGATCTGGCTGTGGTCAGTAACTCCAGATAACATAGTCGTGCTAGAATGTTGGTAAAGGTAGGCACTACCCATGAGTGTCTGGAAAGGGGTACCAGTAGCCGATGCCGAACTGACGGCAGGGGCAGAGACTCTGGAGAAGTTGCAGACACTTCGTGTTAGGGAAGTTGCATTGCTCACCACAGGAGGAGAATGCTGCAGAGAATTTAGAGTTCCAAGTAGAGATGGATGTTGGAAATTTTCTGTAAGAACAAGAGGGTCATGAAAAACTCAGGGAGGTTGAGAAATTCTCACTACGTTTGAGGAACGGCATCATCTGAAGGTTCTTGCTATCAGGACACCTCTACTATCACTACTTCCTGAGAAACCCAAAATCAGACAGTTAATGATGGCTGTAAGGACTGAGCAGTTTTCCACTCTTCTCTATTAACTGCCTGTGCTCCCATCTTGGGCACAGACGGGCAGAAGAGCCAAGTGGTGTGGTTCAGAGATTGTTCTCTAGGCTGGAAGCAACCTTCTCCCTGCCCTGTCTTTCCCTTCAGCCTGCACTCGTATTGACTTCTATGCTATTTCCTAGACTGGAAGCATTTTAGAACTAGGAGGCCCTTAGAGAACTTCGATGTTCTCAGTCTCATTTCGTGAGTAAGGAAACTGAGGCTCAGAGAGGTCGGGTTGACTTGTTCAAGTTCTCTCATTATGTTAGTATCATTACCAGGTTTCAGAACCTAAGTATCCTGACTTCCTTGCCAGGACTCCACTCTGAGCATGATACTGCCAGAAAGCAGGAGAAATAGAACTTATAATATAGGCATTTTTTTTGTCCATTAGAAAACAGTACGGCTGTTACCATTGTCGTCTTCAGTGTCTCCCTTTGCTTGTGCAGTTCCCACGCTATTACCTAGAGGTGACGTACAGCTCAGTCCAACTGGTGAATTGAAAGAGTCATTTTTGCCCTCTTCAAGCCTGGTTTCTCATCCTACCTCAAAATGATTACCCGAAAGTGGATTTCTTAAGTGCTTTTGGAAAGGGAAGAGTTATCTGATTACTTCAGATTCCTCACCTGTAAAGTGGTTATAACACCACCACCAATAATAATAGCAGTAATAATTAATAGATGAATAAGCTGATCTATTGCGTATGATTTATATGGAGGAAGATACAATAAGTTCTAGAAAGACAAAGAAAAATCATGACAAGCATATTACGTTAACGAAAAAGAAATCCATAGATATTAATGAAAACTGGGGTATGTGGCAAGTATCGAAGCCTAATGAATTTACTAACAAATGGCATTCTGTACCATCCATGCAATATTATGAAAGTGAATTTTGCCCACTCTATTTTAGTGAATACTATTAACCAGAAGACACGATGGAGGTGATAGAGGTGAATGAATTCCTAGCCAATGCATACAGACAGAGAAGGTATGTCAGTAAAAAATGCATAACAAGCAACAGAATGCAATAAATGTGCATGTATAGGTAGCCACAACACATATAGACAAGTATTTCAATGAAAACCGGTACGAAGCAGACAGCAAAATAATAAGTGTAAAAGAGTTTCATTATTGTGCTCCTTCATATTTTTACCCAGCAAGTAAGAGGTATTAAGCCTAGGAGAAATATATATTTCAATGAATATAGCTTATATAATAAGCAGAAAGGAAGCTTAAAATGTATCAGGAAGGTTTTTGGATTTATCCTAGAACTTAGATTAGAATCATCTTCAGCATCCAAGAAGATGGCATCCCAAAACCTCAAAAAACCATCATGCCTAGAATCCAATTAAAAAAGATTTTCAAATGTAAGAAAATCCACAGGACTCCACAATATGGTTTTCGATAAACGTGGATGTTTGTTTGTTTTGTTTCTTTGGCCGCGCCGCGTGGCCCTGGCCGTGAAAGCACCGAGTCCTAAGCACTGGACCGCCAGGGAATTCCCTAAGTGGGGGGAATTAGAGATGTGGGGCCTGACTTTTTCTTCTTCTTCTTCTTCTTCGGTAGCTAAGATCTACAAGCGAACGATGGCTGTTGATCAATGTGCTCTCTGTGTTAGGAAGGAAATAACTGTAAAAATGAAAAGCAGCCTTGCCTTAGAACCTACATATCACACCAAGGAAAATAGTCCTTCTGATTCAATTTAGAAGATATCACTTAAAATGTTGAATTGGTGAAATGTCTACCTAGTTTAAAAATTAGAAAGAATAAAACACTGAAAAGCAGCCCCCTAGATAACCACTGTGGTTGCTTGTTTATAGGAGGCATCATTTCTAAAACGTATTTCTAAAATGTTTATATTCAAAACTGTCAAGTGGCCAACTGTATTCAGAGAGGCAATAAAAGAAAGAAAACGGAGTATGACTTTTCTGATAAGCTGCCTTTCCCGGTGATCCCCTGTTCTGGCCTTACTTTCCTTCTTAAGTCTGTTAATGTAAGGGTTTGCTACCATCAACTTGGTTTTGCCCTGCTCTGAGCAGGTTTCCCTCTGTGCTGTTTCTGCTTTAATTGAAAATCTTTGGTTCCCATCAGCATTCCATTGCAAACTCCGTTTTTCTTGAGAGCTCCTCTATGCTTTCCCTCTTCATTCTTACATTTTCTCCCATCTCTTGGTGCCTGTTGGCCTGTGCTAATGAAAACCGTCCTAAACTTCCTTACGCTCGACTCTGTGCCTCCCTGTAGAGCCCAGTACTCTCCATCCTCTCTCCCTATTCTCTCTTTTCAACTAGTCGAAATCCTAGTGGAGGGGAGACCATTAGAGATGAAACATCTTGGTATATATTGCTAGTTTTCTATGTCCCCTGGCTTTTCTGTGTTTCTGTTGAAACACTCTTGAGAAGTGTCTGATTTCGTTTTCTACATGGGTACCCTTTAAGGCTCAATACTGGAAAAGAAGGGGATCAGAGTGATCAACCCAATGTGGTATCCTAACGTAACAGTTAAGGAAAGCAACAGGCTTTGTGAGACAGCCAGTGATTTGTCCAAAGTCACACAGATAGTAAACGTCAAAGTCAAAAGTGAAATTAGGTCTCCAGACGTGTAGTTCAATACTTTCCCTCATTATTCCATGCTATTTTGAATCTCCTACTCAATTTAGGGGCAAAAGAAATCGAACGCAAAACTTTCCAAAGTTTCTTTTCTTACCTGACATGGTCAGAGAAGAGGAAGCATCCACTGCAGGTACAAGGGATGAGGAGACAACACTAGAGGATGTCTGAGTGGCTGCAGCTGAACGGCGCACGTGTCCAGTACAGAGGTCACTGGTTACTGGTCCAAACAGCTCCACGGAAACCCCAAGGCTCTACCAAGTGGTAGTAGGTTTGGGAGGAGAGTGATGTCACAAAGCAGGCAGTTGAAAGGTATGAGAGAGCCAATAGGGAGGTCCGATCCCCAACAGGAAGGCGGGCTTGGGTGAAGAGAGTGTAGGAGAGCTAAAACAACACCTGAGTTTCTGAGCTTTGGGGAGGAGGAAATCCTAGAAGACAGATTTACCTCCCCCAGGCTCTTCCATTAGGGAAATCATTGCAACATTTCTTACAGACGTTCATTAATACACTGAACTAAGAGTTACTTATATTCTACAGAGTATTCTATTTTATGTATCATATACTTAGAGCTATATAGATCTTATTTAATTAATAATCCTTAGGAAGGAAAGAGCCATCTAGTTTGAACTATTACAGTTGTTCTGAAATCAGATGTGTCTAATGAGTGAACTGATAGCAGCTTTTAAGGAGCCAAAGTAGGGATTAAGAAGCTCTCTTTGTAACTTGGTTCAAGAGTAGGGTGAAGTTTCTTGAGTGTACCTTGTGGAGAATGTTGTGGTCCAAGGCTCTTCTCTTTTAGTTTCTTCTCCTTGACTCCTACCTTCCTTGGGCTGGGCTAGGCTGGGGGCCAGGTTGGACTTGCGACTTAACATTTCTCTTCCGCTTTCTCTTTTTTTTTTTTCTTCCATTATGGGCATTGCTTCGAGGACAAGCCTTGATCTTGCATTGGACGTTACTTCCTGTCACCTTCCAGCAGCAGGAGTCTTCTTTTCAGTGCTTGATGCTTCACGAAATAGACTCTGCCCGTTGGCAGCAAATACCAGAGAGCTAGGAGACAGAGCTGGTTGCAGACCTTTCCTCTTCCAGCCTTTGGTTGCAACTGTTTGGCCCATAATTTGCTAGCTCTAGTTCCTTGGGCCACACAGGTATCCTGCCATCTCCAGCTCTTGTTATATGTGAGAGACATTCTGAACACTGTCCCTTTTTCTTTGCACAGAAGTATATACAGTGTGGCAGTTACTGTAATCTCCTCCGCCTTGCAAACAGCCACTCTAGAATCTTGGACCTCTAGGACTCTCTGTCTTGCATGCTTGGGGGCAAGGCCAAGCAAAATGAAGAGGAGAATAATTAGAGAAAGAGGAGGACGTTGGTGGAGAATTGGGAGCAGGTAAGGTGAAAGGGCACAGGAGAAAAGAGATGCATGTAGACTTTTTGGTTTCTGTGGGAAACAGGTTGACACACTTGGGCCTCATTTGGTATTAACAGAACAGAGAGTTAAAGATCTAAGTAGCTAGATAGTGTGCAGCAACTGCCATGAAGTCTGTACACTGAAGAGAACAGTCTCACATCTAGTTTTCATTTTGTTTTATGTCATAGTACCTTATTTATAGCATTCACTGGTGTGTTTGTAGAATACAGATGTTTTCAAATGCTCTGGTTTTGTCTACATGGTTATCTCCTTGTCCTGTTTGTAAGGAATCCAACATTGTAAGACATATTGCATGTTTTTCTCTTGACGATTGTTGACCTTGAAGCGTCATGAACTAACTTGAGCTGTTGGATTCTGTGGAGAAACGTTCAAAAGGGTCTGTGAAAAAGGCACTGTGGTGAGTCGCATTATGCACCCGAGCGTAAGGAGCAAGATATCTGCCACCAGCCCAGCTTGGCCTGGATTGCCTCTGTTTTAGTTCCCCTGGTTAGTGCTTTTCTCCCTAACCACTCTTGTGACTGTGATAATGTGAGTAAGGGCGGAGTTGCTAATGATCTATGTGTGAGGTAAGCTGGTTTGAGGGAGGAAATCTATGGACCTAGTCATTTTCCTTGGTGGTAAGCTTTCAGGGGTGCAGAGATGGATCTTCCTGGGGCCTTTTCTGGTCCCAGGAAGATATCGCATAGATGGGACCTCCCAAGACACACATTGAATCTTTAGGCCTGTTTTTCCTATTATGAGGTACGAACGAGTTTCTTCACTGATGGGGATGATGCTTATCTGAGAAGAAATTGTGAAAGGTGGTGTAGTGTAGAGGTGTGGCTTAAGCTTTTAAGTTTTCCTCCAGGTTTTTCCCCTAAGCTTCCTACTTCGGACGGCCTACTTACATGATACTAGTAGGTGATGTCCGGCTAACAACTTCCTAAATATACCTGCAAGCCAGATCAGTGTCTCTTTTCTCTGTATTCCCATGGAAATCAAGAGTCCCGCCGAATTTTCCATCGAAACAGTTGATTTGTGTTGTCTCTAGGAATTCTAAAGGGCGTACCGTTGCTTCCTAACCGGTGTCATTTGGGAGATCCGCCTCTGTACGTTCAAATGATTAATTTTGAGACTTTGCTCATGTGTGCAGTAAACCCTTGAATTCCCTAAGACCTTCCTTTCCTCCATCTCCTACCCCATTAAGCCCGCTTCAGTTCATCTCCTGAATTTCTTTGGAATCTGTCAGCCAGCTCTTCCTCAACTTCCTAATACTGAACTTGCCTGTCTGTTGCGATTAGGTCCTAACTGGTGTCCATATATCTTGTTTCCTTCCAATCCACTCTTCACACAAGAAACCTTCAAAGCAAGTTGGAACGTTGCTCATAAACATCGCTCACAAACATTGTTTTGAGAATAGAAAACACACTGTTGGCCTTTAAGACTCTGCGTGGTCTAGAATCCTCTCTGCTTCTCTAGCCCCATCTTGTGCCACTTTTGCCCTCACTTTCTATGCTTCAGATACACTGAATTAACCTTAGTTCTCACTCATCTGACAGAAGTCAGTTCAGATACTATTTTTCACTGTGATTCCTAGCATTAAGGAATTTGATTATCAGGTTTTTTATGAGGACTATTTCATCAGGGGTACAGAAGTTCTGGCCATCTCTGGTTTTGGATATCCCTTATTTGTTGAGACCTTTGCGTTGTTTGGTTGCCTTTTGTCTGTTTTCCAGATGGGAAAACAGGAACAAGGGAAGTATAGGTTATTACTAGGTGGGGTTGAACAAGTGGAGCAGCAAACTGCAAAGCAGAAAGAAGAGGGACGTACTATAGAGGGATATGACTTCCATTCTCAAGGCGCCTGCATCCTGTGCAGGGAGACAGCCTAACATAAAATGTGCCTAACAACAAATATATTGACTTCTTACTAAAAATCTCCAGTTCATAGAACCGAGGGGTTTGTACCTTCTCCTTTAAAAGTGATAGTCCTGGGACTTCCCCGGTGGTCCCGTGGTGAAGACTCTGCGCTTCCAATGCAGCAGGCGTGGGTTCAATCCCTGGTTGGGGAGCTAAGATCCCACATGCTGCGCAGCCAAAGAAATTTTTGTCGAACGTTATACTCCTGTATTGTTGGCTTTAGTGGTTTAGATTTTGTTGTACTGTTAAGAAGATTTCAGTTTATTTACCGGGAACAAACAACACATAATGTAAAAATAGTTTCCCAGAAACGATTTCCATCATTCTCTTCCTCCCTTTCTCCCGCAGACTGGTGTTTCACCTTGACAAGTTCTCTGTCATTCCATAGGAAAGCTGTCTGGCTTGGAGGTTGCAATCCCAGGGAATTTTTCATCAGCGGGGAAGTCTCCATCACTACAGAGGAATCAAGGGAGAAGTCAGTCCCTGGTAAGTGAGATGCTCCCCCTAAACACCAACACAGCAGTCATGTACCTTTCAAGGGGTTCAGGGGCAAGATGGGCAAGGCATTTCTACTAACTCTTCTTAAGGATCACGGACAGTGCCCTATGCTACGAGGTAAGCGGTGACTGCTGTAGTTCTTACTGGTGATCCTTTCCTGTCACTGATTCTCGGCTTTCTTTGTATTTCATAGGACTGTTGTCAGTCCAATACAAAATGAGTCTTATTTTTAAAAACCTGAAATGTTTTACAGAGCCTAGCATTCTCATATAGGGTCCTTTCCATTCTCCCCACTTTCCCGAGAGGCCAAGAACACTTCACACCATGAACTAGGAGAGGGGGTAGAGCCCTTTCTGATGAAATACATCAACAAAGACAGAGCCTTAGCCTGCTTGCTCTCTGGACAGGATCTCGGACCACAAGGTCTTCAATCCTGGTATAAATGAAGGAAGTGAGGACAGTTCAACTGGCACTCTGATAACAAGAGTTCGGAAACACCTTCCGAAGAGACTATAGCAGTAGATGAGGGAAGGGAGTGCTACAGTGTGGCAGTACAGGGGGAACGATCGGCTACAGCAGTGAAAAGTGTGGTACCGATTGGTGTGCTCTCGGGGTTCTTGTACATGTAGCATAGATGACCTCTACGGTGGCCCTCCCACCTTCCCACCTGCATTAGGTGTTCTTTTTTTTTGTAATTTATGTTTATGTATTTATTTACTGTTTGAACTTATTTATTCTACGTATTTATGTTTTTGGCTGCACTGGGTCTCTCATTGCTGTGCACGGGCTTTCTCTAGTTGGCGGCTAGCGGGGGCTACTCTCGGTTGCGGTGTGCGGGCATCTCATCGCGGTGGCTTCTCTTGTTGCGGAGCATGGGCTGTAGGCACGTGGGCTTCGGTAGTTGAGGCTCACGGGCTCTAGAATGCAGGCTCCGTCGTCGTGGCACATGCGCTTAGTTGCTGCACGGCATGTGGGATCTTCGCAGACCAGGGCTCGAACCCGTGTCCCCTGCATTGGCAGGCGCCACCAGGGAAGCCCTAGGTGTTCTCATATAGAGTCTAAAAACAGAGAGCACTGAGAGAAGGTAGTGGTTATTAAAGGCTCAGGATCTAAATTCTACCTGTCTCTACACCCCTTCCCAGCTGTCGATTTGACCCCATTTTTGAATGCTGACCTCATTGTTCAACTTTTCTCTGCCGTCTGTATACTCACCTTGAAAACTTGTTTCTGTGATGCGTTGAGCAGACACAGGGTGGCAGACTGCAGAGGTGGAAGCTGGTGGTCGGATATTTGTGGGCTGAATCTCCTTCAGTCCCATTCCCATTTCTGGTTGCCCAGAGGCCCTACTTCCTGTGTGTGACGCCGAGCCGTAGGATTGCGGGCAGGAGCCAAGTTCTCCATACAGTAAAGACCCCAGTGTGCCTTGGTTACAGTAATATACCTGGCTTCCTTCCTGGCAGGGAAGTGACAGGCGGCTATGCCCCTGCTTTGTTCGTGGGCCTCCTGATCCAGCAGTTCCCTTGGCTCTGCCCCTGTCGTCAGCTGCCCCTAGGATAACTCTGAGCCCTAGCCACTTCTCTGGTAGATTTCCCTATTCCCCCACTACAGTCACACCTGAATAAGGCAACTCAGACCTTTCAGAGATGTGTCCTGAACCTCTTGTTTTCTGAAATACCTATCTGGTGGTTGTGAGACTTAAGGCCAGCGTCCCCGAGAGACTTTTTCTATTTCTCCTAGTAAACCTAGACTCATCTTCTGTCACCTTCAACTCTACTCCAATTGTGTTCTTTCAACCCAGACCTCTGACCCTGCTTTTTACTTCTGCCATTTCATCCTCGCTCCTGCTTCCTTTCCTAAATCCATACGTCTCTTTTGGCCTTCCTAGCCCTGGGCCAAGTTCCTTCCTCTTTGCTCAGTTTTTACCCCTTTCCTTCATTCTCCCATCCAACTTTCAGTCCTTCCTTTCTCACGCCCCAGTTAGCAGCATCTGAAAATTCGAAAGGTTTGTTACTCGTCTATTAATTGTATTCCATTTACTTATTCAGTTCTATACCTGTCTTACCTGTGTATGGAAGAACAGCTGGTAGCCAAGGTGGCACCAAGAATCCTAGCAGCTCTCACTTGACGTATCCGTAGTAGTCGGCAATTTCCATTTCGTTTTCCCTCTCGGTGAAAAATTGCAGCTTGCCCGAAGAGGTGTATCTGGCAGCATTCTCCCGTTGTTGTTGAGCCCGCCTCTTCATGGCCTCTCGCTCTGGCCTCTGCTCTTGTTCGATGGGCTTTGACATGACTGGCTCAGGCACGTTGGGTTCCCTCCATGGAACTCGTTGCTTGCTGAAGTCTTGGAGTAGAAAGTGGGTTTGGAGCTTGGGTGGGGACTGGCGCTTATTCACAGCAGGGGGAACAGGCTCCCGCTGGAGAGGAGCGCCAGATGAAGTTTTGGAGGGTGCAGGCCTAGGAGCAGCAGACTGAGGGACACGAGGCTGGGTATGGTTGGGCCAAGCCGGTTGGGTTGGGTTGGTCACAGTTGGCTGAGCTGGTTTGGCGGGGCCTGGCAAAGAGGCAGGAGCTGGCTGGGATGAATTGGCTGCAGCAGGTTGAGCTGAGTCAGTAGAACCAGGCTGGGCACGGTAAGCCCCAGCAGGCCGATGTGAGGCCAGAGACTGTGGCCTCCGAGGAGCGGGTCGAGCTTGAGGCTTGTCCCAGGCAGAAAAAGGCAGAGGTATCAACTTGACCTTCCCAGGAGGAGGCCGCTCATACTGGGCTGGAGACGGACACTCTGTTTCAGCACTGCTGTCTGGTTTCTGGGCTTGGACTTGCGTTTTCTCAGGACCCTTCCCCTCACGTGGGGTATGCCGCCATGGCTGGATAGCTGGGGGTGGCTGGGGGTCTTTGGGGTTGCTTGACTTTCCCAAGAGCCGACAGGAAGAGAGCCCAGTTTTCGTCTCATTCTTCTTCCCCAGCGCATGAAGAACCTTCACAGACTCCAGCATGCGCACGCCAAGGGAGGTTCGAGGCTTTTGAAAGCTCTGTTGGAGAAGCTCAGTTTGGTGTTCCTTTCGCTTCGTGTGGGGGATTGCTGGCTTCTCTTCTGCCTTGACTTTGTTCCCTGACTGCTTGTTCTCCTCAGCCTTGTTTCTCCCTCTGGTCCTTTTGGTCTTTTCCTGCCCGTGGCTCTTAGTTTTGCTGATCTTTCTGGATGCAGCTTTCTGAGGTTTGCCTTGAGAGTGCTTGGCCGTGTTCACAGGAGCCCTGTCACTGACTGCAGCGTGGCATGTAACCACTTCTCCCCCTAACAGGCACTCTGGATTCTTTGGCTGGATTTTGGCCTTGGGAGCGCCACTGATAGGCTCAGAGGCTTTCTGTTTGTTCTTCCTGGGTTGATCAGAGGGAACCTTTATGACACTTGGCTTTTCCTGCACCTGATTCACCTTAATGGCTCTGGTGTCTTTAGCTTTGATCACGTTGGGACCTTGGGATTGATCAAGATCTTTCAAAGGATTAAAGAGCTGGGGAAGGTGAATATCCTCCGCCAGTGTAGTAATGTCTGCAAGACCACTGCTAGGTTCAATCCCATTTTCAAGTGTCCCTAGGTCCTGACGACTCCGGCTGTTCTCTCCCAGATCAGCATTTTCAGAACCAGGCTGCTCCTCTTGGCTGAGGGGATCGGTGCAGGCCAGCGGCTGGTGAATATCAGGGATTCCTAAAGGGAGTAGTGGAGGATCTTGGTTCTCTGTTGGGATCTGGTAGGCATCCAGAGGCTTTGAAAGCTTGGTTTTGATATCATCCACGTGCTTACTCTCTATTTGTCCCTGGCTTGGAGCTGGAGGCAGGGCCAGGAGACGCCTGGCACTCTGGACTGGAGCTGTCACTGAAATGTCCCCAAGTTCAGATGGTGGGTTACTCTCAAGTATGTGGCTGTTTCTGCTACTGCAGGACTTGGGGAGTTCTTGACTTTGTGTCACACAAAACGTCTGGCTTGGAGGTTGCAATCCCAGGGAATTTTTCATCACCAGGGGGGAGGTCTCCATCCCTACAAAGGGATCAAGGGAGAAGTCAGTCCCTGGTAAGTGAGATGCTCCCCCTAAACACCAACACAGCAGTCGTGTACCTTTCAAGGGGTTCAGGGGCAAGATGGGCAAGGCATTTCTACTAACTCTTCTTAAGGATCACGGACAGTGCCCTATGCTACGAGGTAAGCGGTGACTGTTGTAATTCTTACTGGTGAGCCTTTCCTGTCGCTGATTCTCGGCTCGCTTTGTATTTCATAGGACTGTTTATAAGTCCAATACAAAATGAGTCTTATTTTTAAAAACCTGAAATGTTTTACAAAGCCTAGCATTCTCATATAGGGTCCTTTCCATTCTCCCCACTTTCCCGAGAGGCCAAGAACACGTCACACCATGAACTAGGAGAGGGGGTAGAGCCCTTGCTGATGAAATACATCAACAAAGACAGAGTCTTAGCCTGCTTGCTCTCTGGACAGGATCTCGGACCACAAGGTCTTCAATCCTGGTATAAATGAAGGAAGTGAGGACAGTTCAACTGGCACTCTCATAACAAGAGTTCTGAAACACCTTCCGAAGAGACTATAGCAGTAGATGAGGGAAGGGAGTGCTACAGTGTGGCAGTACAGGGGGAACGATCGGCTACAGCAGTGAAAAGTGTGGTACCGATTGGTGTGCTCTCGGGGTTCTTGTACATGTAGCATAGATGACCTCTACAGTGGCCCTCCCACCGTCCCACCTGCATTAGGTGTTCTTTTTTTTTTGTAATTTATGTTTATGTATTTATTTACTGTTTGAACTTATTTATTCTACGTATTTATGTTTTTGGCTGCACTGGGTCTCTCATTGCTGTGCACGGGCTTTCTCTAGTTGGCGGCTAGCGGGGGCTACTCTTGGTTGCGGTGTGCGGGCTTCTCATCGCGGTGGCTTCTCTTGTTGCGGAGCATGGGCTGTAGGCACGTGGGCTTCGGTAGTTGAGGCTCACGGGCTCTAGAATGCAGGCTCCGTCGTTGTGGCACATGCGCTTAGTTGCTGCACGGCATGTGGGATCTTCGCAGACCAGGGCTCGAACCCGTGTCCCCCGCATTGCATTGGCAGGCGGATTCTTAACCACGGCGCCACCAGGGAAGCCCTAGGTGTTCTCATAGAGAGTCTAAAAACAGAGGGCACTGAGCGAAGGTAGTGGTTATTAAAGGCTCAGGATCTGAATTCTACCTGCCTCTACACCCCTTCCCAGCTGTCGATTTGACCCCATTTTTGAATGCCGACCTCATTCTTCAACTTTCTCTGGCGTTTGTTATACTCACCTTGAAAACTTGTTTCTGTGATGCGTTGAGCAGACACAGGGTGGCAGACTGCAGAGGTGGAAGCTGGTGGTCGGATATTTGTGGGCTGAATCTCCTTCGGTCCCATTCCCATTTCTGGTTGCCCAGAGGCCCGACTTCCTGTGTATGACGCCGAGCCGTAGGATTGCGGGCAGGAGCCAAGTTCTCCATACAGTAAAGACCCCAGTGTGCCTTGGTTATAGTAATATACCTGGCTCCCTTCCTGGCAGGGAAGTGGCAGGCGGCTCTGCCCCTGATTTGGAATCTGAGATGGTGTTCCCTGAGCAAGGCTGGCAGAAAGCGATGGATGTAGAGGGACCATGTTCTTGGCGTCTGAAGTTTTATCATACTGGGCTGCCAGAAACATGGAGGAGGCAGCTGTGTGGCGGTCAGTGAGTGCCAGAGTAAAGTCTCCGAGTGAAGAAGAATTCTTTTCAGTGCTTGCTGTGATGTCCCACTCAAGAACACCTGGATAGGAAGCAGCTGAAGTGGAGATCTGGCTGTGGTCAGTAACTCCAGATAACATAGTCGTGCTAGAATGTTGGTAAAGGTAGGCACTACCCATGAGTGTCTGGAAAGGGGTACCAGTAGCCGATGCCGAACTGACGGCAGGGGCAGAGACTCTGGAGAAGTTGCAGACACTTCGTGTTAGGGAAGTTGCATTGCTCACCACAGGAGGAGAATGCTGCAGAGAATCTAGAGTTCCAAGTAGAGATGGATGTTGGAAATTTTCTGTAAGAACAAGAGGGTCATGAAAAACTCAGGGAGGTTGAGAAATTCTCACTACGTTTGAGGAACGGCATCATCTGAAGGTTCTTGCTATCAGGACACCTCTACTATCACTACTTCCTGAGAAACCCAAAATCAGACAGTTGATGATGGCTGTAAGGACTGAGCAGTTTTCCACTCTTCTCTATTAACTGCCTGTGCTCCCATCTTGGGCACAGACGGGCAGAAGAGCCAAGTGGTGTGGTTCAGAGATTGTTCTCTAGGCTGGAAGCAACCTTCTCCCTGCCCTGTCTTTCCCTTCAGCCTGCACTCGTATTGACTTCTATGCTATTTCCTAGACTGGAAGCATTTTAGAACTAGGAGGCCCTTAGAGAACTTCGATGTTCTCAGTCTCATTTCGTGAGTAAGGAAACTGAGGCTCAGAGAGGTCGGGTTGACTTGTTCAAGTTCTCTCATTATGTTAGTATCATTACCAGGTTTCAGAACCTAAGTATCCTGACTTCCTTGCCAGGACTCCACTCTGAGCATGATACTGCCAGAAAGCAGGAGAAATAGAACTTATAATATAGGCATTTTTTTTGTCCATTAGAAAACAGTACGGCTGTTACCATTGTCGTCTTCAGTGTCTCCCTTTGCTTGTGCAGTTCCCACGCTATTACCTAGAGGTGACGTACAGCTCAGTCCAACTGGTGAATTGAAAGAGTCATTTTTGCCCTCTTCAAGCCTGGTTTCTCATCCTACCTCAAAATGATTACCCGAAAGTGGATTTCTTAAGTGCTTTTGGAAAGGGAAGAGTTATCTGATTACTTCAGATTCCTCACCTGTAAAGTGGTTATAACACCACCACCAATAATAATAGCAGTAATAATTAATAGATGAATAAGCTGATCTATTGCGTATGATTTATATGGAGGAAGATACAATAAGTTCTAGAAAGACAAAGAAAAATCATGACAAGCATATTACGTTAACGAAAAAGAAATCCATAGATATTAATGAAAACTGGGGTATGTGGCAAGTATCGAAGCCTAATGAATTTACTAACAAATGGCATTCTGTACCATCCATGCAATATTATGAAAGTGAATTTTGCCCACTCTATTTTAGTGAATACTATTAACCAGAAGACACGATGGAGGTGATAGAGGTGAATGAATTCCTAGCCAATGCATACAGACAGAGAAGGTATGTCAGTAAAAAATGCATAACAAGCAACAGAATGCAATAAATGTGCATGTATAGGTAGCCACAACACATATAGACAAGTATTTCAATGAAAACCGGTACGAAGCAGACAGCAAAATAATAAGTGTAAAAGAGTTTCATTATTGTGCTCCTTCATATTTTTACCCAGCAAGTAAGAGGTATTAAGCCTAGGAGAAATATATATTTCAATGAATATAGCTTATATAATAAGCAGAAAGGAAGCTTAAAATGTATCAGGAAGGTTTTTGGATTTATCCTAGAACTTAGATTAGAATCATCTTCAGCATCCAAGAAGATGGCATCCCAAAACCTCAAAAAACCATCATGCCTAGAATCCAATTAAAAAAGATTTTCAAGTGTAAGAAAATCCACAGGACTCCACAATATGGTTTTCGATAAACGTGGATGTTTGTTTGTTTTGTTTCTTTGGCCGCGCCGCGTGGCCCTGGCCGTGAAAGCACCGAGTCCTAAGCACTGGACCGCCAGGGAATTCCCTAAGTGGGGGGAATTAGAGATGTGGGGCCTGACTTTTTCTTCTTCTTCTTCTTCTTCGGTAGCTAAGATCTACAAGCGAACGATGGCTGTTGATCAATGTGCTCTCTGTGTTAGGAAGGAAATAACTGTAAAAATGAAAAGCAGCCTTGCCTTAGAACCTACATATCACACCAAGGAAAATAGTCCTTCTGATTCAATTTAGAAGATATCACTTAAAATGTTGAATTGGTGAAATGTCTACCTAGTTTAAAAATTAGAAAGAATAAAACACTGAAAAGCAGCCCCCTAGATAACCACTGTGGTTGCTTGTTTATAGGAGGCATCATTTCTAAAACGTATTTCTAAAATGTTTATATTCAAAACTGTCAAGTGGCCAACTGTATTCAGAGAGGCAATAAAAGAAAGAAAACGGAGTATGACTTTTCTGATAAGCTGCCTTTCCCGGTGATCCCCTGTTCTGGCCTTACTTTCCTTCTTAAGTCTGTTAATGTAAGGGTTTGCTACCATCAACTTGGTTTTGCCCTGCTCTGAGCAGGTTTCCCTCTGTGCTGTTTCTGCTTTAATTGAAAATCTTTGGTTCCCATCAGCATTCCATTGCAAACTCCGTTTTTCTTGAGAGCTCCTCTATGCTTTCCCTCTTCATTCTTACATTTTCTCCCATCTCTTGGTGCCTGTTGGCCTGTGCTAATGAAAACCGTCCTAAACTTCCTTACGCTCGACTCTGTGCCTCCCTGTAGAGCCCAGTACTCTCCATCCTCTCTCCCTATTCTCTCTTTTCAACTAGTCGAAATCCTAGTGGAGGGGAGACCATTAGAGATGAAACATCTTGGTATATATTGCTAGTTTTCTATGTCCCCTGGCTTTTCTGTGTTTCTGTTGAAACACTCTTGAGAAGTGTCTGATTTCGTTTTCTACATGGGTACCCTTTAAGGCTCAATACTGGAAAAGAAGGGGATCAGAGTGATCAACCCAATGTGGTATCCTAACGTAACAGTTAAGGAAAGCAACAGGCTTTGTGAGACAGCCAGTGATTTGTCCAAAGTCACACAGATAGTAAACGTCAAAGTCAAAAGTGAAATTAGGTCTCCAGACGTGTAGTTCAATACTTTCCCTCATTATTCCATGCTATTTTGAATCTCCTACTCAATTTAGGGGCAAAAGAAATCGAACGCAAAACTTTCCAAAGTTTCTTTTCTTACCTGACATGGTCAGAGAAGAGGAAGCATCCACTGCAGGTACAAGGGATGAGGAGACAACACTAGAGGATGTCTGAGTGGCTGCAGCTGAACGGCGCACGTGTCCAGTACAGAGGTCACTGGTTACTGGTCCAAACAGCTCCACGGAAACCCCAAGGCTCTACCAAGTGGTAGTAGGTTTGGGAGGAGAGTGATGTCACAAAGCAGGCAGTTGAAAGGTATGAGAGAGCCAATAGGGAGGTCCGATCCCCAACAGGAAGGCGGGCTTGGGTGAAGAGAGTGTAGGAGAGCTAAAACAACACCTGAGTTTCTGAGCTTTGGGGAGGAGGAAATCCTAGAAGACAGATTTACCTCCCCCAGGCTCTTCCATTAGGGAAATCATTGCAACATTTCTTACAGACGTTCATTAATACACTGAACTAAGAGTTACTTATATTCTACAGAGTATTCTATTTTATGTATCATATACTTAGAGCTATATAGATCTTATTTAATTAATAATCCTTAGGAAGGAAAGAGCCATCTAGTTTGAACTATTACAGTTGTTCTGAAATCAGATGTGTCTAATGAGTGAACTGATAGCAGCTTTTAAGGAGCCAAAGTAGGGATTAAGAAGCTCTCTTTGTAACTTGGTTCAAGAGTAGGGTGAAGTTTCTTGAGTGTACCTTGTGGAGAATGTTGTGGTCCAAGGCTCTTCTCTTTTAGTTTCTTCTCCTTGACTCCTACCTTCCTTGGGCTGGGCTAGGCTGGGGGCCAGGTTGGACTTGCGACTTAACATTTCTCTTCCGCTTTCTCTTTTTTTTTTTTCTTCCATTATGGGCATTGCTTCGAGGACAAGCCTTGATCTTGCATTGGACGTTACTTCCTGTCACCTTCCAGCAGCAGGAGTCTTCTTTTCAGTGCTTGATGCTTCACGAAATAGACTCTGCCCGTTGGCAGCAAATACCAGAGAGCTAGGAGACAGAGCTGGTTGCAGACCTTTCCTCTTCCAGCCTTTGGTTGCAACTGTTTGGCCCATAATTTGCTAGCTCTAGTTCCTTGGGCCACACAGGTATCCTGCCATCTCCAGCTCTTGTTATATGTGAGAGACATTCTGAACACTGTCCCTTTTTCTTTGCACAGAAGTATATACAGTGTGGCAGTTACTGTAATCTCCTCCGCCTTGCAAACAGCCACTCTAGAATCTTGGACCTCTAGGACTCTCTGTCTTGCATGCTTGGGGGCAAGGCCAAGCAAAATGAAGAGGAGAATAATTAGAGAAAGAGGAGGACGTTGGTGGAGAATTGGGAGCAGGTAAGGTGAAAGGGCACAGGAGAAAAGAGATGCATGTAGACTTTTTGGTTTCTGTGGGAAACAGGTTGACACACTTGGGCCTCATTTGGTATTAACAGAACAGAGAGTTAAAGATCTAAGTAGCTAGATAGTGTGCAGCAACTGCCATGAAGTCTGTACACTGAAGAGAACAGTCTCACATCTAGTTTTCATTTTGTTTTATGTCATAGTACCTTATTTATAGCATTCACTGGTGTGTTTGTAGAATACAGATGTTTTCAAATGCTCTGGTTTTGTCTACATGGTTATCTCCTTGTCCTGTTTGTAAGGAATCCAACATTGTAAGACATATTGCATGTTTTTCTCTTGACGATTGTTGACCTTGAAGCGTCATGAACTAACTTGAGCTGTTGGATTCTGTGGAGAAACGTTCAAAAGGGTCTGTGAAAAAGGCACTGTGGTGAGTCGCATTATGCACCCGAGCGTAAGGAGCAAGATATCTGCCACCAGCCCAGCTTGGCCTGGATTGCCTCTGTTTTAGTTCCCCTGGTTAGTGCTTTTCTCCCTAACCACTCTTGTGACTGTGATAATGTGAGTAAGGGCGGAGTTGCTAATGATCTATGTGTGAGGTAAGCTGGTTTGAGGGAGGAAATCTATGGACCTAGTCATTTTCCTTGGTGGTAAGCTTTCAGGGGTGCAGAGATGGATCTTCCTGGGGCCTTTTCTGGTCCCAGGAAGATATCGCATAGATGGGACCTCCCAAGACACACATTGAATCTTTAGGCCTGTTTTTCCTATTATGAGGTACGAACGAGTTTCTTCACTGATGGGGATGATGCTTATCTGAGAAGAAATTGTGAAAGGTGGTGTAGTGTAGAGGTGTGGCTTAAGCTTTTAAGTTTTCCTCCAGGTTTTTCCCCTAAGCTTCCTACTTCGGACGGCCTACTTACATGATACTAGTAGGTGATGTCCGGCTAACAACTTCCTAAATATACCTGCAAGCCAGATCAGTGTCTCTTTTCTCTGTATTCCCATGGAAATCAAGAGTCCCGCCGAATTTTCCATCGAAACAGTTGATTTGTGTTGTCTCTAGGAATTCTAAAGGGCGTACCGTTGCTTCCTAACCGGTGTCATTTGGGAGATCCGCCTCTGTACGTTCAAATGATTAATTTTGAGACTTTGCTCATGTGTGCAGTAAACCCTTGAATTCCCTAAGACCTTCCTTTCCTCCATCTCCTACCCCATTAAGCCCGCTTCAGTTCATCTCCTGAATTTCTTTGGAATCTGTCAGCCAGCTCTTCCTCAACTTCCTAATACTGAACTTGCCTGTCTGTTGCGATTAGGTCCTAACTGGTGTCCATATATCTTGTTTCCTTCCAATCCACTCTTCACACAAGAAACCTTCAAAGCAAGTTGGAACGTTGCTCATAAACATCGCTCACAAACATTGTTTTGAGAATAGAAAACACACTGTTGGCCTTTAAGACTCTGCGTGGTCTAGAATCCTCTCTGCTTCTCTAGCCCCATCTTGTGCCACTTTTGCCCTCACTTTCTATGCTTCAGATACACTGAATTAACCTTAGTTCTCACTCATCTGACAGAAGTCAGTTCAGATACTATTTTTCACTGTGATTCCTAGCATTAAGGAATTTGATTATCAGGTTTTTTATGAGGACTATTTCATCAGGGGTACAGAAGTTCTGGCCATCTCTGGTTTTGGATATCCCTTATTTGTTGAGACCTTTGCGTTGTTTGGTTGCCTTTTGTCTGTTTTCCAGATGGGAAAACAGGAACAAGGGAAGTATAGGTTATTACTAGGTGGGGTTGAACAAGTGGAGCAGCAAACTGCAAAGCAGAAAGAAGAGGGACGTACTATAGAGGGATATGACTTCCATTCTCAAGGCGCCTGCATCCTGTGCAGGGAGACAGCCTAACATAAAATGTGCCTAACAACAAATATATTGACTTCTTACTAAAAATCTCCAGTTCATAGAACCGAGGGGTTTGTACCTTCTCCTTTAAAAGTGATAGTCCTGGGACTTCCCCGGTGGTCCCGTGGTGAAGACTCTGCGCTTCCAATGCAGCAGGCGTGGGTTCAATCCCTGGTTGGGGAGCTAAGATCCCACATGCTGCGCAGCCAAAGAAATTTTTGTCGAACGTTATACTCCTGTATTGTTGGCTTTAGTGGTTTAGATTTTGTTGTACTGTTAAGAAGATTTCAGTTTATTTACCGGGAACAAACAACACATAATGTAAAAATAGTTTCCCAGAAACGATTTCCATCATTCTCTTCCTCCCTTTCTCCCGCAGACTGGTGTTTCACCTTGACAAGTTCTCTGTCATTCCATAGGAAAGCTGTCTGGCTTGGAGGTTGCAATCCCAGGGAATTTTTCATCAGCGGGGAAGTCTCCATCACTACAGAGGAATCAAGGGAGAAGTCAGTCCCTGGTAAGTGAGATGCTCCCCCTAAACACCAACACAGCAGTCGTGTACCTTTCAAGGGGTTCAGGGGCAAGATGGGCAAGGCATTTCTACTAACTCTTCTTAAGGATCACGGACAGTGCCCTATGCTACGAGGTAAGCGGTGACTGCTGTAGTTCTTACTGGTGATCCTTTCCTGTCACTGATTCTCGGCTTTCTTTGTATTTCATAGGACTGTTGTCAGTCCAATACAAAATGAGTCTTATTTTTAAAAACCTGAAATGTTTTACAGAGCCTAGCATTCTCATATAGGGTCCTTTCCATTCTCCCCACTTTCCCGAGAGGCCAAGAACACTTCACACCATGAACTAGGAGAGGGGGTAGAGCCCTTTCTGATGAAATACATCAACAAAGACAGAGCCTTAGCCTGCTTGCTCTCTGGACAGGATCTCGGACCACAAGGTCTTCAATCCTGGTATAAATGAAGGAAGTGAGGACAGTTCAACTGGCACTCTGATAACAAGAGTTCGGAAACACCTTCCGAAGAGACTATAGCAGTAGATGAGGGAAGGGAGTGCTACAGTGTGGCAGTACAGGGGGAACGATCGGCTACAGCAGTGAAAAGTGTGGTACCGATTGGTGTGCTCTCGGGGTTCTTGTACATGTAGCATAGATGACCTCTACGGTGGCCCTCCCACCTTCCCACCTGCATTAGGTGTTCTTTTTTTTTGTAATTTATGTTTATGTATTTATTTACTGTTTGAACTTATTTATTCTACGTATTTATGTTTTTGGCCGCACTGGGTCTCTCATTGCTGTGCACGGGCTTTCTCTAGTTGGCGGCTAGCGGGGGCTACTCTCGGTTGCGGTGTGCGGGCATCTCATCGCGGTGGCTTCTCTTGTTGCGGAGCATGGGCTGTAGGCACGTGGGCTTCGGTAGTTGAGGCTCACGGGCTCTAGAATGCAGGCTCCGTCGTCGTGGCACATGCGCTTAGTTGCTGCACGGCATGTGGGATCTTCGCAGACCAGGGCTCGAACCCGTGTCCCCTGCATTGGCAGGCGCCACCAGGGAAGCCCTAGGTGTTCTCATATAGAGTCTAAAAACAGAGAGCACTGAGAGAAGGTAGTGGTTATTAAAGGCTCAGGATCTAAATTCTACCTGTCTCTACACCCCTTCCCAGCTGTCGATTTGACCCCATTTTTGAATGCTGACCTCATTGTTCAACTTTTCTCTGCCGTCTGTATACTCACCTTGAAAACTTGTTTCTGTGATGCGTTGAGCAGACACAGGGTGGCAGACTGCAGAGGTGGAAGCTGGTGGTCGGATATTTGTGGGCTGAATCTCCTTCAGTCCCATTCCCATTTCTGGTTGCCCAGAGGCCCTACTTCCTGTGTGTGACGCCGAGCCGTAGGATTGCGGGCAGGAGCCAAGTTCTCCATACAGTAAAGACCCCAGTGTGCCTTGGTTACAGTAATATACCTGGCTTCCTTCCTGGCAGGGAAGTGACAGGCGGCTATGCCCCTGCTTTGTTCGTGGGCCTCCTGATCCAGCAGTTCCCTTGGCTCTGCCCCTGTCGTCAGCTGCCCCTAGGATAACTCTGAGCCCTAGCCACTTCTCTGGTAGATTTCCCTATTCCCCCACTACAGTCACACCTGAATAAGGCAACTCAGACCTTTCAGAGATGTGTCCTGAACCTCTTGTTTTCTGAAATACCTATCTGGTGGTTGTGAGACTTAAGGCCAGCGTCCCCGAGAGACTTTTTCTATTTCTCCTAGTAAACCTAGACTCATCTTCTGTCACCTTCAACTCTACTCCAATTGTGTTCTTTCAACCCAGACCTCTGACCCTGCTTTTTACTTCTGCCATTTCATCCTCGCTCCTGCTTCCTTTCCTAAATCCATACGTCTCTTTTGGCCTTCCTAGCCCTGGGCCAAGTTCCTTCCTCTTTGCTCAGTTTTTACCCCTTTCCTTCATTCTCCCATCCAACTTTCAGTCCTTCCTTTCTCACGCCCCAGTTAGCAGCATCTGAAAATTCGAAAGGTTTGTTACTCGTCTATTAATTGTATTCCATTTACTTACTCAGTTCTATACCTGTCTTACCTGTGTATGGAAGAACAGCTGGTAGCCAAGGTGGCACCAAGAATCCTAGCAGCTCTCACTTGACGTATCCGTAGTAGTCGGCAATTTCCATTTCGTTTTCCCTCTCGGTGAAAAATTGCAGCTTGCCCGAAGAGGTGTATCTGGCAGCATTCTCCCGTTGTTGTTGAGCCCGCCTCTTCATGGCCTCTCGCTCTGGCCTCTGCTCTTGTTCGATGGGCTTTGACATGACTGGCTCAGGCACGTTGGGTTCCCTCCATGGAACTCGTTGCTTGCTGAAGTCTTGGAGTAGAAAGTGGGTTTGGAGCTTGGGTGGGGACTGGCGCTTATTCACAGCAGGGGGAACAGGCTCCCGCTGGAGAGGAGCGCCAGATGAAGTTTTGGAGGGTGCAGGCCTAGGAGCAGCAGACTGAGGGACACGAGGCTGGGTATGGTTGGGCCAAGCCGGTTGGGTTGGGTTGGTCACAGTTGGCTGAGCTGGTTTGGCGGGGCCTGGCAAAGAGGCAGGAGCTGGCTGGGATGAATTGGCTGCAGCAGGTTGAGCTGAGTCAGTAGAACCAGGCTGGGCACGGTAAGCCCCAGCAGGCCGATGTGAGGCCAGAGACTGTGGCCTCCGAGGAGCGGGTCGAGCTTGAGGCTTGTCCCAGGCAGAAAAAGGCAGAGGTATCAACTTGACCTTCCCAGGAGGAGGCCGCTCATACTGGGCTGGAGACGGACACTCTGTTTCAGCACTGCTGTCTGGTTTCTGGGCTTGGACTTGCGTTTTCTCAGGACCCTTCCCCTCACGTGGGGTATGCCGCCATGGCTGGATAGCTGGGGGTGGCTGGGGGTCTTTGGGGTTGCTTGACTTTCCCAAGAGCCGACAGGAAGAGAGCCCAGTTTTCGTCTCATTCTTCTTCCCCAGCGCATGAAGAACCTTCACAGACTCCAGCATGCGCACGCCAAGGGAGGTTCGAGGCTTTTGAAAGCTCTGTTGGAGAAGCTCAGTTTGGTGTTCCTTTCGCTTCGTGTGGGGGATTGCTGGCTTCTCTTCTGCCTTGACTTTGTTCCCTGACTGCTTGTTCTCCTCAGCCTTGTTTCTCCCTCTGGTCCTTTTGGTCTTTTCCTGCCCGTGGCTCTTAGTTTTGCTGATCTTTCTGGATGCAGCTTTCTGAGGTTTGCCTTGAGAGTGCTTGGCCGTGTTCACAGGAGCCCTGTCACTGACTGCAGCGTGGCATGTAACCACTTCTCCCCCTAACAGGCACTCTGGATTCTTTGGCTGGATTTTGGCCTTGGGAGCGCCACTGATAGGCTCAGAGGCTTTCTGTTTGTTCTTCCTGGGTTGATCAGAGGGAACCTTTATGACACTTGGCTTTTCCTGCACCTGATTCACCTTAATGGCTCTGGTGTCTTTAGCTTTGATCACGTTGGGACCTTGGGATTGATCAAGATCTTTCAAAGGATTAAAGAGCTGGGGAAGGTGAATATCCTCCGCCAGTGTAGTAATGTCTGCAAGACCACTGCTAGGTTCAATCCCATTTTCAAGTGTCCCTAGGTCCTGACGACTCCGGCTGTTCTCTCCCAGATCAGCATTTTCAGAACCAGGCTGCTCCTCTTGGCTGAGGGGATCGGTGCAGGCCAGCGGCTGGTGAATATCAGGGATTCCTAAAGGGAGTAGTGGAGGATCTTGGTTCTCTGTTGGGATCTGGTAGGCATCCAGAGGCTTTGAAAGCTTGGTTTTGATATCATCCACGTGCTTACTCTCTATTTGTCCCTGGCTTGGAGCTGGAGGCAGGGCCAGGAGACGCCTGGCACTCTGGACTGGAGCTGTCACTGAAATGTCCCCAAGTTCAGATGGTGGGTTACTCTCAAGTATGTGGCTGTTTCTGCTACTGCAGGACTTGGGGAGTTCTTGACTTTGTGTCACACAAAACGTCTGGCTTGGAGGTTGCAATCCCAGGGAATTTTTCATCACCAGGGGGGAGGTCTCCATCCCTACAAAGGGATCAAGGGAGAAGTCAGTCCCTGGTAAGTGAGATGCTCCCCCTAAACACCAACACAGCAGTCGTGTACCTTTCAAGGGGTTCAGGGGCAAGATGGGCAAGGCATTTCTACTAACTCTTCTTAAGGATCACGGACAGTGCCCTATGCTACGAGGTAAGCGGTGACTGTTGTAATTCTTACTGGTGAGCCTTTCCTGTCGCTGATTCTCGGCTCGCTTTGTATTTCATAGGACTGTTTATAAGTCCAATACAAAATGAGTCTTATTTTTAAAAACCTGAAATGTTTTACAAAGCCTAGCATTCTCATATAGGGTCCTTTCCATTCTCCCCACTTTCCCGAGAGGCCAAGAACACGTCACACCATGAACTAGGAGAGGGGGTAGAGCCCTTGCTGATGAAATACATCAACAAAGACAGAGTCTTAGCCTGCTTGCTCTCTGGACAGGATCTCGGACCACAAGGTCTTCAATCCTGGTATAAATGAAGGAAGTGAGGACAGTTCAACTGGCACTCTCATAACAAGAGTTCTGAAACACCTTCCGAAGAGACTATAGCAGTAGATGAGGGAAGGGAGTGCTACAGTGTGGCAGTACAGGGGGAACGATCGGCTACAGCAGTGAAAAGTGTGGTACCGATTGGTGTGCTCTCGGGGTTCTTGTACATGTAGCATAGATGACCTCTACAGTGGCCCTCCCACCGTCCCACCTGCATTAGGTGTTCTTTTTTTTTTGTAATTTATGTTTATGTATTTATTTACTGTTTGAACTTATTTATTCTACGTATTTATGTTTTTGGCTGCACTGGGTCTCTCATTGCTGTGCACGGGCTTTCTCTAGTTGGCGGCTAGCGGGGGCTACTCTTGGTTGCGGTGTGCGGGCTTCTCATCGCGGTGGCTTCTCTTGTTGCGGAGCATGGGCTGTAGGCACGTGGGCTTCGGTAGTTGAGGCTCACGGGCTCTAGAATGCAGGCTCCGTCGTTGTGGCACATGCGCTTAGTTGCTGCACGGCATGTGGGATCTTCGCAGACCAGGGCTCGAACCCGTGTCCCCCGCATTGCATTGGCAGGCGGATTCTTAACCACGGCGCCACCAGGGAAGCCCTAGGTGTTCTCATAGAGAGTCTAAAAACAGAGGGCACTGAGCGAAGGTAGTGGTTATTAAAGGCTCAGGATCTGAATTCTACCTGCCTCTACACCCCTTCCCAGCTGTCGATTTGACCCCATTTTTGAATGCCGACCTCATTCTTCAACTTTCTCTGGCGTTTGTTATACTCACCTTGAAAACTTGTTTCTGTGATGCGTTGAGCAGACACAGGGTGGCAGACTGCAGAGGTGGAAGCTGGTGGTCGGATATTTGTGGGCTGAATCTCCTTCGGTCCCATTCCCATTTCTGGTTGCCCAGAGGCCCGACTTCCTGTGTATGACGCCGAGCCGTAGGATTGCGGGCAGGAGCCAAGTTCTCCATACAGTAAAGACCCCAGTGTGCCTTGGTTATAGTAATATACCTGGCTCCCTTCCTGGCAGGGAAGTGGCAGGCGGCTCTGCCCCTGATTTGGAATCTGAGATGGTGTTCCCTGAGCAAGGCTGGCAGAAAGCGATGGATGTAGAGGGACCATGTTCTTGGCGTCTGAAGTTTTATCATACTGGGCTGCCAGAAACATGGAGGAGGCAGCTGTGTGGCGGTCAGTGAGTGCCAGAGTAAAGTCTCCGAGTGAAGAAGAATTCTTTTCAGTGCTTGCTGTGATGTCCCACTCAAGAACACCTGGATAGGAAGCAGCTGAAGTGGAGATCTGGCTGTGGTCAGTAACTCCAGATAACATAGTCGTGCTAGAATGTTGGTAAAGGTAGGCACTACCCATGAGTGTCTGGAAAGGGGTACCAGTAGCCGATGCCGAACTGACGGCAGGGGCAGAGACTCTGGAGAAGTTGCAGACACTTCGTGTTAGGGAAGTTGCATTGCTCACCACAGGAGGAGAATGCTGCAGAGAATCTAGAGTTCCAAGTAGAGATGGATGTTGGAAATTTTCTGTAAGAACAAGAGGGTCATGAAAAACTCAGGGAGGTTGAGAAATTCTCACTACGTTTGAGGAACGGCATCATCTGAAGGTTCTTGCTATCAGGACACCTCTACTATCACTACTTCCTGAGAAACCCAAAATCAGACAGTTGATGATGGCTGTAAGGACTGAGCAGTTTTCCACTCTTCTCTATTAACTGCCTGTGCTCCCATCTTGGGCACAGACGGGCAGAAGAGCCAAGTGGTGTGGTTCAGAGATTGTTCTCTAGGCTGGAAGCAACCTTCTCCCTGCCCTGTCTTTCCCTTCAGCCTGCACTCGTATTGACTTCTATGCTATTTCCTAGACTGGAAGCATTTTAGAACTAGGAGGCCCTTAGAGAACTTCGATGTTCTCAGTCTCATTTCGTGAGTAAGGAAACTGAGGCTCAGAGAGGTCGGGTTGACTTGTTCAAGTTCTCTCATTATGTTAGTATCATTACCAGGTTTCAGAACCTAAGTATCCTGACTTCCTTGCCAGGACTCCACTCTGAGCATGATACTGCCAGAAAGCAGGAGAAATAGAACTTATAATATAGGCATTTTTTTTGTCCATTAGAAAACAGTACGGCTGTTACCATTGTCGTCTTCAGTGTCTCCCTTTGCTTGTGCAGTTCCCACGCTATTACCTAGAGGTGACGTACAGCTCAGTCCAACTGGTGAATTGAAAGAGTCATTTTTGCCCTCTTCAAGCCTGGTTTCTCATCCTACCTCAAAATGATTACCCGAAAGTGGATTTCTTAAGTGCTTTTGGAAAGGGAAGAGTTATCTGATTACTTCAGATTCCTCACCTGTAAAGTGGTTATAACACCACCACCAATAATAATAGCAGTAATAATTAATAGATGAATAAGCTGATCTATTGCGTATGATTTATATGGAGGAAGATACAATAAGTTCTAGAAAGACAAAGAAAAATCATGACAAGCATATTACGTTAACGAAAAAGAAATCCATAGATATTAATGAAAACTGGGGTATGTGGCAAGTATCGAAGCCTAATGAATTTACTAACAAATGGCATTCTGTACCATCCATGCAATATTATGAAAGTGAATTTTGCCCACTCTATTTTAGTGAATACTATTAACCAGAAGACACGATGGAGGTGATAGAGGTGAATGAATTCCTAGCCAATGCATACAGACAGAGAAGGTATGTCAGTAAAAAATGCATAACAAGCAACAGAATGCAATAAATGTGCATGTATAGGTAGCCACAACACATATAGACAAGTATTTCAATGAAAACCGGTACGAAGCAGACAGCAAAATAATAAGTGTAAAAGAGTTTCATTATTGTGCTCCTTCATATTTTTACCCAGCAAGTAAGAGGTATTAAGCCTAGGAGAAATATATATTTCAATGAATATAGCTTATATAATAAGCAGAAAGGAAGCTTAAAATGTATCAGGAAGGTTTTTGGATTTATCCTAGAACTTAGATTAGAATCATCTTCAGCATCCAAGAAGATGGCATCCCAAAACCTCAAAAAACCATCATGCCTAGAATCCAATTAAAAAAGATTTTCAAGTGTAAGAAAATCCACAGGACTCCACAATATGGTTTTCGATAAACGTGGATGTTTGTTTGTTTTGTTTCTTTGGCCGCGCCGCGTGGCCCTGGCCGTGAAAGCACCGAGTCCTAAGCACTGGACCGCCAGGGAATTCCCTAAGTGGGGGGAATTAGAGATGTGGGGCCTGACTTTTTCTTCTTCTTCTTCTTCTTCGGTAGCTAAGATCTACAAGCGAACGATGGCTGTTGATCAATGTGCTCTCTGTGTTAGGAAGGAAATAACTGTAAAAATGAAAAGCAGCCTTGCCTTAGAACCTACATATCACACCAAGGAAAATAGTCCTTCTGATTCAATTTAGAAGATATCACTTAAAATGTTGAATTGGTGAAATGTCTACCTAGTTTAAAAATTAGAAAGAATAAAACACTGAAAAGCAGCCCCCTAGATAACCACTGTGGTTGCTTGTTTATAGGAGGCATCATTTCTAAAACGTATTTCTAAAATGTTTATATTCAAAACTGTCAAGTGGCCAACTGTATTCAGAGAGGCAATAAAAGAAAGAAAACGGAGTATGACTTTTCTGATAAGCTGCCTTTCCCGGTGATCCCCTGTTCTGGCCTTACTTTCCTTCTTAAGTCTGTTAATGTAAGGGTTTGCTACCATCAACTTGGTTTTGCCCTGCTCTGAGCAGGTTTCCCTCTGTGCTGTTTCTGCTTTAATTGAAAATCTTTGGTTCCCATCAGCATTCCATTGCAAACTCCGTTTTTCTTGAGAGCTCCTCTATGCTTTCCCTCTTCATTCTTACATTTTCTCCCATCTCTTGGTGCCTGTTGGCCTGTGCTAATGAAAACCGTCCTAAACTTCCTTACGCTCGACTCTGTGCCTCCCTGTAGAGCCCAGTACTCTCCATCCTCTCTCCCTATTCTCTCTTTTCAACTAGTCGAAATCCTAGTGGAGGGGAGACCATTAGAGATGAAACATCTTGGTATATATTGCTAGTTTTCTATGTCCCCTGGCTTTTCTGTGTTTCTGTTGAAACACTCTTGAGAAGTGTCTGATTTCGTTTTCTACATGGGTACCCTTTAAGGCTCAATACTGGAAAAGAAGGGGATCAGAGTGATCAACCCAATGTGGTATCCTAACGTAACAGTTAAGGAAAGCAACAGGCTTTGTGAGACAGCCAGTGATTTGTCCAAAGTCACACAGATAGTAAACGTCAAAGTCAAAAGTGAAATTAGGTCTCCAGACGTGTAGTTCAATACTTTCCCTCATTATTCCATGCTATTTTGAATCTCCTACTCAATTTAGGGGCAAAAGAAATCGAACGCAAAACTTTCCAAAGTTTCTTTTCTTACCTGACATGGTCAGAGAAGAGGAAGCATCCACTGCAGGTACAAGGGATGAGGAGACAACACTAGAGGATGTCTGAGTGGCTGCAGCTGAACGGCGCACGTGTCCAGTACAGAGGTCACTGGTTACTGGTCCAAACAGCTCCACGGAAACCCCAAGGCTCTACCAAGTGGTAGTAGGTTTGGGAGGAGAGTGATGTCACAAAGCAGGCAGTTGAAAGGTATGAGAGAGCCAATAGGGAGGTCCGATCCCCAACAGGAAGGCGGGCTTGGGTGAAGAGAGTGTAGGAGAGCTAAAACAACACCTGAGTTTCTGAGCTTTGGGGAGGAGGAAATCCTAGAAGACAGATTTACCTCCCCCAGGCTCTTCCATTAGGGAAATCATTGCAACATTTCTTACAGACGTTCATTAATACACTGAACTAAGAGTTACTTATATTCTACAGAGTATTCTATTTTATGTATCATATACTTAGAGCTATATAGATCTTCTTTAATTAATAATCCTTAGGAAGGAAAGAGCCATCTAGTTTGAACTATTACAGTTGTTCTGAAATCAGATGTGTCTAATGAGTGAACTGATAGCAGCTTTTAAGGAGCCAAAGTAGGGATTAAGAAGCTCTCTTTGTAACTTGGTTCAAGAGTAGGGTGAAGTTTCTTGAGTGTACCTTGTGGAGAATGTTGTGGTCCAAGGCTCTTCTCTTTTAGTTTCTTCTCCTTGACTCCTACCTTCCTTGGGCTGGGCTAGGCTGGGGGCCAGGTTGGACTTGCGACTTAACATTTCTCTTCCGCTTTCTCTTTTTTTTTTTTCTTCCATTATGGGCATTGCTTCGAGGACAAGCCTTGATCTTGCATTGGACGTTACTTCCTGTCACCTTCCAGCAGCAGGAGTCTTCTTTTCAGTGCTTGATGCTTCACGAAATAGACTCTGCCCGTTGGCAGCAAATACCAGAGAGCTAGGAGACAGAGCTGGTTGCAGACCTTTCCTCTTCCAGCCTTTGGTTGCAACTGTTTGGCCCATAATTTGCTAGCTCTAGTTCCTTGGGCCACACAGGTATCCTGCCATCTCCAGCTCTTGTTATATGTGAGAGACATTCTGAACACTGTCCCTTTTTCTTTGCACAGAAGTATATACAGTGTGGCAGTTACTGTAATCTCCTCCGCCTTGCAAACAGCCACTCTAGAATCTTGGACCTCTAGGACTCTCTGTCTTGCATGCTTGGGGGCAAGGCCAAGCAAAATGAAGAGGAGAATAATTAGAGAAAGAGGAGGACGTTGGTGGAGAATTGGGAGCAGGTAAGGTGAAAGGGCACAGGAGAAAAGAGATGCATGTAGACTTTTTGGTTTCTGTGGGAAACAGGTTGACACACTTGGGCCTCATTTGGTATTAACAGAACAGAGAGTTAAAGATCTAAGTAGCTAGATAGTGTGCAGCAACTGCCATGAAGTCTGTACACTGAAGAGAACAGTCTCACATCTAGTTTTCATTTTGTTTTATGTCATAGTACCTTATTTATAGCATTCACTGGTGTGTTTGTAGAATACAGATGTTTTCAAATGCTCTGGTTTTGTCTACATGGTTATCTCCTTGTCCTGTTTGTAAGGAATCCAACATTGTAAGACATATTGCATGTTTTTCTCTTGACGATTGTTGACCTTGAAGCGTCATGAACTAACTTGAGCTGTTGGATTCTGTGGAGAAACGTTCAAAAGGGTCTGTGAAAAAGGCACTGTGGTGAGTCGCATTATGCACCCGAGCGTAAGGAGCAAGATATCTGCCACCAGCCCAGCTTGGCCTGGATTGCCTCTGTTTTAGTTCCCCTGGTTAGTGCTTTTCTCCCTAACCACTCTTGTGACTGTGATAATGTGAGTAAGGGCGGAGTTGCTAATGATCTATGTGTGAGGTAAGCTGGTTTGAGGGAGGAAATCTATGGACCTAGTCATTTTCCTTGGTGGTAAGCTTTCAGGGGTGCAGAGATGGATCTTCCTGGGGCCTTTTCTGGTCCCAGGAAGATATCGCATAGATGGGACCTCCCAAGACACACATTGAATCTTTAGGCCTGTTTTTCCTATTATGAGGTACGAACGAGTTTCTTCACTGATGGGGATGATGCTTATCTGAGAAGAAATTGTGAAAGGTGGTGTAGTGTAGAGGTGTGGCTTAAGCTTTTAAGTTTTCCTCCAGGTTTTTCCCCTAAGCTTCCTACTTCGGACGGCCTACTTACATGATACTAGTAGGTGATGTCCGGCTAACAACTTCCTAAATATACCTGCAAGCCAGATCAGTGTCTCTTTTCTCTGTATTCCCATGGAAATCAAGAGTCCCGCCGAATTTTCCATCGAAACAGTTGATTTGTGTTGTCTCTAGGAATTCTAAAGGGCGTACCGTTGCTTCCTAACCGGTGTCATTTGGGAGATCCGCCTCTGTACGTTCAAATGATTAATTTTGAGACTTTGCTCATGTGTGCAGTAAACCCTTGAATTCCCTAAGACCTTCCTTTCCTCCATCTCCTACCCCATTAAGCCCGCTTCAGTTCATCTCCTGAATTTCTTTGGAATCTGTCAGCCAGCTCTTCCTCAACTTCCTAATACTGAACTTGCCTGTCTGTTGCGATTAGGTCCTAACTGGTGTCCATATATCTTGTTTCCTTCCAATCCACTCTTCACACAAGAAACCTTCAAAGCAAGTTGGAACGTTGCTCATAAACATCGCTCACAAACATTGTTTTGAGAATAGAAAACACACTGTTGGCCTTTAAGACTCTGCGTGGTCTAGAATCCTCTCTGCTTCTCTAGCCCCATCTTGTGCCACTTTTGCCCTCACTTTCTATGCTTCAGATACACTGAATTAACCTTAGTTCTCACTCATCTGACAGAAGTCAGTTCAGATACTATTTTTCACTGTGATTCCTAGCATTAAGGAATTTGATTATCAGGTTTTTTATGAGGACTATTTCATCAGGGGTACAGAAGTTCTGGCCATCTCTGGTTTTGGATATCCCTTATTTGTTGAGACCTTTGCGTTGTTTGGTTGCCTTTTGTCTGTTTTCCAGATGGGAAAACAGGAACAAGGGAAGTATAGGTTATTACTAGGTGGGGTTGAACAAGTGGAGCAGCAAACTGCAAAGCAGAAAGAAGAGGGACGTACTATAGAGGGATATGACTTCCATTCTCAAGGCGCCTGCATCCTGTGCAGGGAGACAGCCTAACATAAAATGTGCCTAACAACAAATATATTGACTTCTTACTAAAAATCTCCAGTTCATAGAACCGAGGGGTTTGTACCTTCTCCTTTAAAAGTGATAGTCCTGGGACTTCCCCGGTGGTCCCGTGGTGAAGACTCTGCGCTTCCAATGCAGCAGGCGTGGGTTCAATCCCTGGTTGGGGAGCTAAGATCCCACATGCTGCGCAGCCAAAGAAATTTTTGTCGAACGTTATACTCCTGTATTGTTGGCTTTAGTGGTTTAGATTTTGTTGTACTGTTAAGAAGATTTCAGTTTATTTACCGGGAACAAACAACACATAATGTAAAAATAGTTTCCCAGAAACGATTTCCATCATTCTCTTCCTCCCTTTCTCCCGCAGACTGGTGTTTCACCTTGACAAGTTCTCTGTCATTCCATAGGAAAGCTGTCTGGCTTGGAGGTTGCAATCCCAGGGAATTTTTCATCAGCGGGGAAGTCTCCATCACTACAGAGGAATCAAGGGAGAAGTCAGTCCCTGGTAAGTGAGATGCTCCCCCTAAACACCAACACAGCAGTCGTGTACCTTTCAAGGGGTTCAGGGGCAAGATGGGCAAGGCATTTCTACTAACTCTTCTTAAGGATCACGGACAGTGCCCTATGCTACGAGGTAAGCGGTGACTGCTGTAGTTCTTACTGGTGATCCTTTCCTGTCACTGATTCTCGGCTTTCTTTGTATTTCATAGGACTGTTGTCAGTCCAATACAAAATGAGTCTTATTTTTAAAAACCTGAAATGTTTTACAGAGCCTAGCATTCTCATATAGGGTCCTTTCCATTCTCCCCACTTTCCCGAGAGGCCAAGAACACTTCACACCATGAACTAGGAGAGGGGGTAGAGCCCTTTCTGATGAAATACATCAACAAAGACAGAGCCTTAGCCTGCTTGCTCTCTGGACAGGATCTCGGACCACAAGGTCTTCAATCCTGGTATAAATGAAGGAAGTGAGGACAGTTCAACTGGCACTCTGATAACAAGAGTTCGGAAACACCTTCCGAAGAGACTATAGCAGTAGATGAGGGAAGGGAGTGCTACAGTGTGGCAGTACAGGGGGAACGATCGGCTACAGCAGTGAAAAGTGTGGTACCGATTGGTGTGCTCTCGGGGTTCTTGTACATGTAGCATAGATGACCTCTACGGTGGCCCTCCCACCTTCCCACCTGCATTAGGTGTTCTTTTTTTTTGTAATTTATGTTTATGTATTTATTTACTGTTTGAACTTATTTATTCTACGTATTTATGTTTTTGGCCGCACTGGGTCTCTCATTGCTGTGCACGGGCTTTCTCTAGTTGGCGGCTAGCGGGGGCTACTCTCGGTTGCGGTGTGCGGGCATCTCATCGCGGTGGCTTCTCTTGTTGCGGAGCATGGGCTGTAGGCACGTGGGCTTCGGTAGTTGAGGCTCACGGGCTCTAGAATGCAGGCTCCGTCGTCGTGGCACATGCGCTTAGTTGCTGCACGGCATGTGGGATCTTCGCAGACCAGGGCTCGAACCCGTGTCCCCTGCATTGGCAGGCGCCACCAGGGAAGCCCTAGGTGTTCTCATATAGAGTCTAAAAACAGAGAGCACTGAGAGAAGGTAGTGGTTATTAAAGGCTCAGGATCTAAATTCTACCTGTCTCTACACCCCTTCCCAGCTGTCGATTTGACCCCATTTTTGAATGCTGACCTCATTGTTCAACTTTTCTCTGCCGTCTGTATACTCACCTTGAAAACTTGTTTCTGTGATGCGTTGAGCAGACACAGGGTGGCAGACTGCAGAGGTGGAAGCTGGTGGTCGGATATTTGTGGGCTGAATCTCCTTCAGTCCCATTCCCATTTCTGGTTGCCCAGAGGCCCTACTTCCTGTGTGTGACGCCGAGCCGTAGGATTGCGGGCAGGAGCCAAGTTCTCCATACAGTAAAGACCCCAGTGTGCCTTGGTTACAGTAATATACCTGGCTTCCTTCCTGGCAGGGAAGTGACAGGCGGCTATGCCCCTGCTTTGTTCGTGGGCCTCCTGATCCAGCAGTTCCCTTGGCTCTGCCCCTGTCGTCAGCTGCCCCTAGGATAACTCTGAGCCCTAGCCACTTCTCTGGTAGATTTCCCTATTCCCCCACTACAGTCACACCTGAATAAGGCAACTCAGACCTTTCAGAGATGTGTCCTGAACCTCTTGTTTTCTGAAATACCTATCTGGTGGTTGTGAGACTTAAGGCCAGCGTCCCCGAGAGACTTTTTCTATTTCTCCTAGTAAACCTAGACTCATCTTCTGTCACCTTCAACTCTACTCCAATTGTGTTCTTTCAACCCAGACCTCTGACCCTGCTTTTTACTTCTGCCATTTCATCCTCGCTCCTGCTTCCTTTCCTAAATCCATACGTCTCTTTTGGCCTTCCTAGCCCTGGGCCAAGTTCCTTCCTCTTTGCTCAGTTTTTACCCCTTTCCTTCATTCTCCCATCCAACTTTCAGTCCTTCCTTTCTCACGCCCCAGTTAGCAGCATCTGAAAATTCGAAAGGTTTGTTACTCGTCTATTAATTGTATTCCATTTACTTACTCAGTTCTATACCTGTCTTACCTGTGTATGGAAGAACAGCTGGTAGCCAAGGTGGCACCAAGAATCCTAGCAGCTCTCACTTGACGTATCCGTAGTAGTCGGCAATTTCCATTTCGTTTTCCCTCTCGGTGAAAAATTGCAGCTTGCCCGAAGAGGTGTATCTGGCAGCATTCTCCCGTTGTTGTTGAGCCCGCCTCTTCATGGCCTCTCGCTCTGGCCTCTGCTCTTGTTCGATGGGCTTTGACATGACTGGCTCAGGCACGTTGGGTTCCCTCCATGGAACTCGTTGCTTGCTGAAGTCTTGGAGTAGAAAGTGGGTTTGGAGCTTGGGTGGGGACTGGCGCTTATTCACAGCAGGGGGAACAGGCTCCCGCTGGAGAGGAGCGCCAGATGAAGTTTTGGAGGGTGCAGGCCTAGGAGCAGCAGACTGAGGGACACGAGGCTGGGTATGGTTGGGCCAAGCCGGTTGGGTTGGGTTGGTCACAGTTGGCTGAGCTGGTTTGGCGGGGCCTGGCAAAGAGGCAGGAGCTGGCTGGGATGAATTGGCTGCAGCAGGTTGAGCTGAGTCAGTAGAACCAGGCTGGGCACGGTAAGCCCCAGCAGGCCGATGTGAGGCCAGAGACTGTGGCCTCCGAGGAGCGGGTCGAGCTTGAGGCTTGTCCCAGGCAGAAAAAGGCAGAGGTATCAACTTGACCTTCCCAGGAGGAGGCCGCTCATACTGGGCTGGAGACGGACACTCTGTTTCAGCACTGCTGTCTGGTTTCTGGGCTTGGACTTGCGTTTTCTCAGGACCCTTCCCCTCACGTGGGGTATGCCGCCATGGCTGGATAGCTGGGGGTGGCTGGGGGTCTTTGGGGTTGCTTGACTTTCCCAAGAGCCGACAGGAAGAGAGCCCAGTTTTCGTCTCATTCTTCTTCCCCAGCGCATGAAGAACCTTCACAGACTCCAGCATGCGCACGCCAAGGGAGGTTCGAGGCTTTTGAAAGCTCTGTTGGAGAAGCTCAGTTTGGTGTTCCTTTCGCTTCGTGTGGGGGATTGCTGGCTTCTCTTCTGCCTTGACTTTGTTCCCTGACTGCTTGTTCTCCTCAGCCTTGTTTCTCCCTCTGGTCCTTTTGGTCTTTTCCTGCCCGTGGCTCTTAGTTTTGCTGATCTTTCTGGATGCAGCTTTCTGAGGTTTGCCTTGAGAGTGCTTGGCCGTGTTCACAGGAGCCCTGTCACTGACTGCAGCGTGGCATGTAACCACTTCTCCCCCTAACAGGCACTCTGGATTCTTTGGCTGGATTTTGGCCTTGGGAGCGCCACTGATAGGCTCAGAGGCTTTCTGTTTGTTCTTCCTGGGTTGATCAGAGGGAACCTTTATGACACTTGGCTTTTCCTGCACCTGATTCACCTTAATGGCTCTGGTGTCTTTAGCTTTGATCACGTTGGGACCTTGGGATTGATCAAGATCTTTCAAAGGATTAAAGAGCTGGGGAAGGTGAATATCCTCCGCCAGTGTAGTAATGTCTGCAAGACCACTGCTAGGTTCAATCCCATTTTCAAGTGTCCCTAGGTCCTGACGACTCCGGCTGTTCTCTCCCAGATCAGCATTTTCAGAACCAGGCTGCTCCTCTTGGCTGAGGGGATCGGTGCAGGCCAGCGGCTGGTGAATATCAGGGATTCCTAAAGGGAGTAGTGGAGGATCTTGGTTCTCTGTTGGGATCTGGTAGGCATCCAGAGGCTTTGAAAGCTTGGTTTTGATATCATCCACGTGCTTACTCTCTATTTGTCCCTGGCTTGGAGCTGGAGGCAGGGCCAGGAGACGCCTGGCACTCTGGACTGGAGCTGTCACTGAAATGTCCCCAAGTTCAGATGGTGGGTTACTCTCAAGTATGTGGCTGTTTCTGCTACTGCAGGACTTGGGGAGTTCTTGACTTTGTGTCACACAAAACGTCTGGCTTGGAGGTTGCAATCCCAGGGAATTTTTCATCACCAGGGGGGAGGTCTCCATCCCTACAAAGGGATCAAGGGAGAAGTCAGTCCCTGGTAAGTGAGATGCTCCCCCTAAACACCAACACAGCAGTCGTGTACCTTTCAAGGGGTTCAGGGGCAAGATGGGCAAGGCATTTCTACTAACTCTTCTTAAGGATCACGGACAGTGCCCTATGCTACGAGGTAAGCGGTGACTGTTGTAATTCTTACTGGTGAGCCTTTCCTGTCGCTGATTCTCGGCTCGCTTTGTATTTCATAGGACTGTTTATAAGTCCAATACAAAATGAGTCTTATTTTTAAAAACCTGAAATGTTTTACAAAGCCTAGCATTCTCATATAGGGTCCTTTCCATTCTCCCCACTTTCCCGAGAGGCCAAGAACACGTCACACCATGAACTAGGAGAGGGGGTAGAGCCCTTGCTGATGAAATACATCAACAAAGACAGAGTCTTAGCCTGCTTGCTCTCTGGACAGGATCTCGGACCACAAGGTCTTCAATCCTGGTATAAATGAAGGAAGTGAGGACAGTTCAACTGGCACTCTCATAACAAGAGTTCTGAAACACCTTCCGAAGAGACTATAGCAGTAGATGAGGGAAGGGAGTGCTACAGTGTGGCAGTACAGGGGGAACGATCGGCTACAGCAGTGAAAAGTGTGGTACCGATTGGTGTGCTCTCGGGGTTCTTGTACATGTAGCATAGATGACCTCTACAGTGGCCCTCCCACCGTCCCACCTGCATTAGGTGTTCTTTTTTTTTTGTAATTTATGTTTATGTATTTATTTACTGTTTGAACTTATTTATTCTACGTATTTATGTTTTTGGCTGCACTGGGTCTCTCATTGCTGTGCACGGGCTTTCTCTAGTTGGCGGCTAGCGGGGGCTACTCTTGGTTGCGGTGTGCGGGCTTCTCATCGCGGTGGCTTCTCTTGTTGCGGAGCATGGGCTGTAGGCACGTGGGCTTCGGTAGTTGAGGCTCACGGGCTCTAGAATGCAGGCTCCGTCGTTGTGGCACATGCGCTTAGTTGCTGCACGGCATGTGGGATCTTCGCAGACCAGGGCTCGAACCCGTGTCCCCCGCATTGCATTGGCAGGCGGATTCTTAACCACGGCGCCACCAGGGAAGCCCTAGGTGTTCTCATAGAGAGTCTAAAAACAGAGGGCACTGAGCGAAGGTAGTGGTTATTAAAGGCTCAGGATCTGAATTCTACCTGCCTCTACACCCCTTCCCAGCTGTCGATTTGACCCCATTTTTGAATGCCGACCTCATTCTTCAACTTTCTCTGGCGTTTGTTATACTCACCTTGAAAACTTGTTTCTGTGATGCGTTGAGCAGACACAGGGTGGCAGACTGCAGAGGTGGAAGCTGGTGGTCGGATATTTGTGGGCTGAATCTCCTTCGGTCCCATTCCCATTTCTGGTTGCCCAGAGGCCCGACTTCCTGTGTATGACGCCGAGCCGTAGGATTGCGGGCAGGAGCCAAGTTCTCCATACAGTAAAGACCCCAGTGTGCCTTGGTTATAGTAATATACCTGGCTCCCTTCCTGGCAGGGAAGTGGCAGGCGGCTCTGCCCCTGATTTGGAATCTGAGATGGTGTTCCCTGAGCAAGGCTGGCAGAAAGCGATGGATGTAGAGGGACCATGTTCTTGGCGTCTGAAGTTTTATCATACTGGGCTGCCAGAAACATGGAGGAGGCAGCTGTGTGGCGGTCAGTGAGTGCCAGAGTAAAGTCTCCGAGTGAAGAAGAATTCTTTTCAGTGCTTGCTGTGATGTCCCACTCAAGAACACCTGGATAGGAAGCAGCTGAAGTGGAGATCTGGCTGTGGTCAGTAACTCCAGATAACATAGTCGTGCTAGAATGTTGGTAAAGGTAGGCACTACCCATGAGTGTCTGGAAAGGGGTACCAGTAGCCGATGCCGAACTGACGGCAGGGGCAGAGACTCTGGAGAAGTTGCAGACACTTCGTGTTAGGGAAGTTGCATTGCTCACCACAGGAGGAGAATGCTGCAGAGAATCTAGAGTTCCAAGTAGAGATGGATGTTGGAAATTTTCTGTAAGAACAAGAGGGTCATGAAAAACTCAGGGAGGTTGAGAAATTCTCACTACGTTTGAGGAACGGCATCATCTGAAGGTTCTTGCTATCAGGACACCTCTACTATCACTACTTCCTGAGAAACCCAAAATCAGACAGTTGATGATGGCTGTAAGGACTGAGCAGTTTTCCACTCTTCTCTATTAACTGCCTGTGCTCCCATCTTGGGCACAGACGGGCAGAAGAGCCAAGTGGTGTGGTTCAGAGATTGTTCTCTAGGCTGGAAGCAACCTTCTCCCTGCCCTGTCTTTCCCTTCAGCCTGCACTCGTATTGACTTCTATGCTATTTCCTAGACTGGAAGCATTTTAGAACTAGGAGGCCCTTAGAGAACTTCGATGTTCTCAGTCTCATTTCGTGAGTAAGGAAACTGAGGCTCAGAGAGGTCGGGTTGACTTGTTCAAGTTCTCTCATTATGTTAGTATCATTACCAGGTTTCAGAACCTAAGTATCCTGACTTCCTTGCCAGGACTCCACTCTGAGCATGATACTGCCAGAAAGCAGGAGAAATAGAACTTATAATATAGGCATTTTTTTTGTCCATTAGAAAACAGTACGGCTGTTACCATTGTCGTCTTCAGTGTCTCCCTTTGCTTGTGCAGTTCCCACGCTATTACCTAGAGGTGACGTACAGCTCAGTCCAACTGGTGAATTGAAAGAGTCATTTTTGCCCTCTTCAAGCCTGGTTTCTCATCCTACCTCAAAATGATTACCCGAAAGTGGATTTCTTAAGTGCTTTTGGAAAGGGAAGAGTTATCTGATTACTTCAGATTCCTCACCTGTAAAGTGGTTATAACACCACCACCAATAATAATAGCAGTAATAATTAATAGATGAATAAGCTGATCTATTGCGTATGATTTATATGGAGGAAGATACAATAAGTTCTAGAAAGACAAAGAAAAATCATGACAAGCATATTACGTTAACGAAAAAGAAATCCATAGATATTAATGAAAACTGGGGTATGTGGCAAGTATCGAAGCCTAATGAATTTACTAACAAATGGCATTCTGTACCATCCATGCAATATTATGAAAGTGAATTTTGCCCACTCTATTTTAGTGAATACTATTAACCAGAAGACACGATGGAGGTGATAGAGGTGAATGAATTCCTAGCCAATGCATACAGACAGAGAAGGTATGTCAGTAAAAAATGCATAACAAGCAACAGAATGCAATAAATGTGCATGTATAGGTAGCCACAACACATATAGACAAGTATTTCAATGAAAACCGGTACGAAGCAGACAGCAAAATAATAAGTGTAAAAGAGTTTCATTATTGTGCTCCTTCATATTTTTACCCAGCAAGTAAGAGGTATTAAGCCTAGGAGAAATATATATTTCAATGAATATAGCTTATATAATAAGCAGAAAGGAAGCTTAAAATGTATCAGGAAGGTTTTTGGATTTATCCTAGAACTTAGATTAGAATCATCTTCAGCATCCAAGAAGATGGCATCCCAAAACCTCAAAAAACCATCATGCCTAGAATCCAATTAAAAAAGATTTTCAAGTGTAAGAAAATCCACAGGACTCCACAATATGGTTTTCGATAAACGTGGATGTTTGTTTGTTTTGTTTCTTTGGCCGCGCCGCGTGGCCCTGGCCGTGAAAGCACCGAGTCCTAAGCACTGGACCGCCAGGGAATTCCCTAAGTGGGGGGAATTAGAGATGTGGGGCCTGACTTTTTCTTCTTCTTCTTCTTCTTCGGTAGCTAAGATCTACAAGCGAACGATGGCTGTTGATCAATGTGCTCTCTGTGTTAGGAAGGAAATAACTGTAAAAATGAAAAGCAGCCTTGCCTTAGAACCTACATATCACACCAAGGAAAATAGTCCTTCTGATTCAATTTAGAAGATATCACTTAAAATGTTGAATTGGTGAAATGTCTACCTAGTTTAAAAATTAGAAAGAATAAAACACTGAAAAGCAGCCCCCTAGATAACCACTGTGGTTGCTTGTTTATAGGAGGCATCATTTCTAAAACGTATTTCTAAAATGTTTATATTCAAAACTGTCAAGTGGCCAACTGTATTCAGAGAGGCAATAAAAGAAAGAAAACGGAGTATGACTTTTCTGATAAGCTGCCTTTCCCGGTGATCCCCTGTTCTGGCCTTACTTTCCTTCTTAAGTCTGTTAATGTAAGGGTTTGCTACCATCAACTTGGTTTTGCCCTGCTCTGAGCAGGTTTCCCTCTGTGCTGTTTCTGCTTTAATTGAAAATCTTTGGTTCCCATCAGCATTCCATTGCAAACTCCGTTTTTCTTGAGAGCTCCTCTATGCTTTCCCTCTTCATTCTTACATTTTCTCCCATCTCTTGGTGCCTGTTGGCCTGTGCTAATGAAAACCGTCCTAAACTTCCTTACGCTCGACTCTGTGCCTCCCTGTAGAGCCCAGTACTCTCCATCCTCTCTCCCTATTCTCTCTTTTCAACTAGTCGAAATCCTAGTGGAGGGGAGACCATTAGAGATGAAACATCTTGGTATATATTGCTAGTTTTCTATGTCCCCTGGCTTTTCTGTGTTTCTGTTGAAACACTCTTGAGAAGTGTCTGATTTCGTTTTCTACATGGGTACCCTTTAAGGCTCAATACTGGAAAAGAAGGGGATCAGAGTGATCAACCCAATGTGGTATCCTAACGTAACAGTTAAGGAAAGCAACAGGCTTTGTGAGACAGCCAGTGATTTGTCCAAAGTCACACAGATAGTAAACGTCAAAGTCAAAAGTGAAATTAGGTCTCCAGACGTGTAGTTCAATACTTTCCCTCATTATTCCATGCTATTTTGAATCTCCTACTCAATTTAGGGGCAAAAGAAATCGAACGCAAAACTTTCCAAAGTTTCTTTTCTTACCTGACATGGTCAGAGAAGAGGAAGCATCCACTGCAGGTACAAGGGATGAGGAGACAACACTAGAGGATGTCTGAGTGGCTGCAGCTGAACGGCGCACGTGTCCAGTACAGAGGTCACTGGTTACTGGTCCAAACAGCTCCACGGAAACCCCAAGGCTCTACCAAGTGGTAGTAGGTTTGGGAGGAGAGTGATGTCACAAAGCAGGCAGTTGAAAGGTATGAGAGAGCCAATAGGGAGGTCCGATCCCCAACAGGAAGGCGGGCTTGGGTGAAGAGAGTGTAGGAGAGCTAAAACAACACCTGAGTTTCTGAGCTTTGGGGAGGAGGAAATCCTAGAAGACAGATTTACCTCCCCCAGGCTCTTCCATTAGGGAAATCATTGCAACATTTCTTACAGACGTTCATTAATACACTGAACTAAGAGTTACTTATATTCTACAGAGTATTCTATTTTATGTATCATATACTTAGAGCTATATAGATCTTCTTTAATTAATAATCCTTAGGAAGGAAAGAGCCATCTAGTTTGAACTATTACAGTTGTTCTGAAATCAGATGTGTCTAATGAGTGAACTGATAGCAGCTTTTAAGGAGCCAAAGTAGGGATTAAGAAGCTCTCTTTGTAACTTGGTTCAAGAGTAGGGTGAAGTTTCTTGAGTGTACCTTGTGGAGAATGTTGTGGTCCAAGGCTCTTCTCTTTTAGTTTCTTCTCCTTGACTCCTACCTTCCTTGGGCTGGGCTAGGCTGGGGGCCAGGTTGGACTTGCGACTTAACATTTCTCTTCCGCTTTCTCTTTTTTTTTTTTCTTCCATTATGGGCATTGCTTCGAGGACAAGCCTTGATCTTGCATTGGACGTTACTTCCTGTCACCTTCCAGCAGCAGGAGTCTTCTTTTCAGTGCTTGATGCTTCACGAAATAGACTCTGCCCGTTGGCAGCAAATACCAGAGAGCTAGGAGACAGAGCTGGTTGCAGACCTTTCCTCTTCCAGCCTTTGGTTGCAATTGTTTGGCCCATAATTTGCTAGCTCTAGTTCCTTGGGCCACACAGGTATCCTGCCATCTCCAGCTCTTGTTATATGTGAGAGACATTCTGAACACTGTCCCTTTTTCTTTGCACAGAAGTATATACAGTGTGGCAGTTACTGTAATCTCCTCCGCCTTGCAAACAGCCACTCTAGAATCTTGGACCTCTAGGACTCTCTGTCTTGCATGCTTGGGGGCAAGGCCAAGCAAAATGAAGAGGAGAATAATTAGAGAAAGAGGAGGACGTTGGTGGAGAATTGGGAGCAGGTAAGGTGAAAGGGCACAGGAGAAAAGAGATGCATGTAGACTTTTTGGTTTCTGTGGGAAACAGGTTGACACACTTGGGCCTCATTTGGTATTAACAGAACAGAGAGTTAAAGATCTAAGTAGCTAGATAGTGTGCAGCAACTGCCATGAAGTCTGTACACTGAAGAGAACAGTCTCACATCTAGTTTTCATTTTGTTTTATGTCATAGTACCTTATTTATAGCATTCACTGGTGTGTTTGTAGAATACAGATGTTTTCAAATGCTCTGGTTTTGTCTACATGGTTATCTCCTTGTCCTGTTTGTAAGGAATCCAACATTGTAAGACATATTGCATGTTTTTCTCTTGACGATTGTTGACCTTGAAGCGTCATGAACTAACTTGAGCTGTTGGATTCTGTGGAGAAACGTTCAAAAGGGTCTGTGAAAAAGGCACTGTGGTGAGTCGCATTATGCACCCGAGCGTAAGGAGCAAGATATCTGCCACCAGCCCAGCTTGGCCTGGATTGCCTCTGTTTTAGTTCCCCTGGTTAGTGCTTTTCTCCCTAACCACTCTTGTGACTGTGATAATGTGAGTAAGGGCGGAGTTGCTAATGATCTATGTGTGAGGTAAGCTGGTTTGAGGGAGGAAATCTATGGACCTAGTCATTTTCCTTGGTGGTAAGCTTTCAGGGGTGCAGAGATGGATCTTCCTGGGGCCTTTTCTGGTCCCAGGAAGATATCGCATAGATGGGACCTCCCAAGACACACATTGAATCTTTAGGCCTGTTTTTCCTATTATGAGGTACGAACGAGTTTCTTCACTGATGGGGATGATGCTTATCTGAGAAGAAATTGTGAAAGGTGGTGTAGTGTAGAGGTGTGGCTTAAGCTTTTAAGTTTTCCTCCAGGTTTTTCCCCTAAGCTTCCTACTTCGGACGGCCTACTTACATGATACTAGTAGGTGATGTCCGGCTAACAACTTCCTAAATATACCTGCAAGCCAGATCAGTGTCTCTTTTCTCTGTATTCCCATGGAAATCAAGAGTCCCGCCGAATTTTCCATCGAAACAGTTGATTTGTGTTGTCTCTAGGAATTCTAAAGGGCGTACCGTTGCTTCCTAACCGGTGTCATTTGGGAGATCCGCCTCTGTACGTTCAAATGATTAATTTTGAGACTTTGCTCATGTGTGCAGTAAACCCTTGAATTCCCTAAGACCTTCCTTTCCTCCATCTCCTACCCCATTAAGCCCGCTTCAGTTCATCTCCTGAATTTCTTTGGAATCTGTCAGCCAGCTCTTCCTCAACTTCCTAATACTGAACTTGCCTGTCTGTTGCGATTAGGTCCTAACTGGTGTCCATATATCTTGTTTCCTTCCAATCCACTCTTCACACAAGAAACCTTCAAAGCAAGTTGGAACGTTGCTCATAAACATCGCTCACAAACATTGTTTTGAGAATAGAAAACACACTGTTGGCCTTTAAGACTCTGCGTGGTCTAGAATCCTCTCTGCTTCTCTAGCCCCATCTTGTGCCACTTTTGCCCTCACTTTCTATGCTTCAGATACACTGAATTAACCTTAGTTCTCACTCATCTGACAGAAGTCAGTTCAGATACTATTTTTCACTGTGATTCCTAGCATTAAGGAATTTGATTATCAGGTTTTTTATGAGGACTATTTCATCAGGGGTACAGAAGTTCTGGCCATCTCTGGTTTTGGATATCCCTTATTTGTTGAGACCTTTGCGTTGTTTGGTTGCCTTTTGTCTGTTTTCCAGATGGGAAAACAGGAACAAGGGAAGTATAGGTTATTACTAGGTGGGGTTGAACAAGTGGAGCAGCAAACTGCAAAGCAGAAAGAAGAGGGACGTACTATAGAGGGATATGACTTCCATTCTCAAGGCGCCTGCATCCTGTGCAGGGAGACAGCCTAACATAAAATGTGCCTAACAACAAATATATTGACTTCTTACTAAAAATCTCCAGTTCATAGAACCGAGGGGTTTGTACCTTCTCCTTTAAAAGTGATAGTCCTGGGACTTCCCCGGTGGTCCCGTGGTGAAGACTCTGCGCTTCCAATGCAGCAGGCGTGGGTTCAATCCCTGGTTGGGGAGCTAAGATCCCACATGCTGCGCAGCCAAAGAAATTTTTGTCGAACGTTATACTCCTGTATTGTTGGCTTTAGTGGTTTAGATTTTGTTGTACTGTTAAGAAGATTTCAGTTTATTTACCGGGAACAAACAACACATAATGTAAAAATAGTTTCCCAGAAACGATTTCCATCATTCTCTTCCTCCCTTTCTCCCGCAGACTGGTGTTTCACCTTGACAAGTTCTCTGTCATTCCATAGGAAAGCTGTCTGGCTTGGAGGTTGCAATCCCAGGGAATTTTTCATCAGCGGGGAAGTCTCCATCACTACAGAGGAATCAAGGGAGAAGTCAGTCCCTGGTAAGTGAGATGCTCCCCCTAAACACCAACACAGCAGTCGTGTACCTTTCAAGGGGTTCAGGGGCAAGATGGGCAAGGCATTTCTACTAACTCTTCTTAAGGATCACGGACAGTGCCCTATGCTACGAGGTAAGCGGTGACTGCTGTAGTTCTTACTGGTGATCCTTTCCTGTCACTGATTCTCGGCTTTCTTTGTATTTCATAGGACTGTTGTCAGTCCAATACAAAATGAGTCTTATTTTTAAAAACCTGAAATGTTTTACAGAGCCTAGCATTCTCATATAGGGTCCTTTCCATTCTCCCCACTTTCCCGAGAGGCCAAGAACACTTCACACCATGAACTAGGAGAGGGGGTAGAGCCCTTTCTGATGAAATACATCAACAAAGACAGAGCCTTAGCCTGCTTGCTCTCTGGACAGGATCTCGGACCACAAGGTCTTCAATCCTGGTATAAATGAAGGAAGTGAGGACAGTTCAACTGGCACTCTGATAACAAGAGTTCGGAAACACCTTCCGAAGAGACTATAGCAGTAGATGAGGGAAGGGAGTGCTACAGTGTGGCAGTACAGGGGGAACGATCGGCTACAGCAGTGAAAAGTGTGGTACCGATTGGTGTGCTCTCGGGGTTCTTGTACATGTAGCATAGATGACCTCTACGGTGGCCCTCCCACCTTCCCACCTGCATTAGGTGTTCTTTTTTTTTGTAATTTATGTTTATGTATTTATTTACTGTTTGAACTTATTTATTCTACGTATTTATGTTTTTGGCTGCACTGGGTCTCTCATTGCTGTGCACGGGCTTTCTCTAGTTGGCGGCTAGCGGGGGCTACTCTCGGTTGCGGTGTGCGGGCATCTCATCGCGGTGGCTTCTCTTGTTGCGGAGCATGGGCTGTAGGCACGTGGGCTTCGGTAGTTGAGGCTCACGGGCTCTAGAATGCAGGCTCCGTCGTCGTGGCACATGCGCTTAGTTGCTGCACGGCATGTGGGATCTTCGCAGACCAGGGCTCGAACCCGTGTCCCCCGCATTGCATTGGCAGGCGGATTCTTAACCACGGCGCCACCAGGGAAGCCCTAGGTGTTCTCATAGAGAGTCTAAAAACAGAGGGCACTGAGCGAAGGTAGTGGTTATTAAAGGCTCAGGATCTAAATTCTACCTGCCTCTACACCCCTTCCCAGCTGTCGATTTGACCCCATTTTTGAGTGCCGACCTCATTCTTCAACTTTCTCTGGCGTTTGTTATACTCACCTTGAAAACTTGTTTCTGTGATGCGTTGAGCAGACACAGGGTGGCAGACTGCAGAGGTGGAAGCTGGTGGTCGGATATTTGTGGGCTGAATCTCCTTCAGTCCCATTCCCATTTCTGGTTGCCCAGAGGCCCGACTTCCTGTGTATGACGCCGAGCCGTAGGATTGCGGGCAGGAGCCAAGTTCTCCATACAGTAAAGACCCCAGTGTGCCTTGGTTATAGTAATATACCTGGCTTCCTTCCTGGCAGGGAAGTGGCAGGCGGCTCTGCCCCTGATTTGGAATCTGAGATGGTGTTCCCTGAGCAAGGCTGGCAGAAAGCGATGGATGTAGAGGGACCATGTTCTTGGCGTCTGAAGTTTTATCATACTGGGCTGCCAGAAACATGGAGGAGGCAGCTGTGTGGCGGTCAGTGAGTGCCAGAGTAAAGTCTCCGAGTGAAGAAGAATTCTTTTCAGTGCTTGCTGTGATGTCCCACTCAAGAACACCTGGATAGGAAGCAGCTGAAGTGGAGATCTGGCTGTGGTCAGTAACTCCAGATAACATAGTCGTGCTAGAATGTTGGTAAAGGTAGGCACTACCCATGAGTGTCTGGAAAGGGGTACCGGTAGCCGATGCCGAACTGACGGCAGGGGCAGAGACTCTGGAGAAGTTGCAGACACTTCGTGTTAGGGAAGTTGCATTGCTCACCACAGGAGGAGAATGCTGCAGAGAATCTAGAGTTCCAAGTAGAGATGGATGTTGGAAATTTTCTGTAAGAACAAGAGGGTCATGAAAAACTCAGGGAGGTTGAGAAATTCTCACTACGTTTGAGGAACGGCATCATCTGAAGGTTCTTGCTATCAGGACACCTCTACTATCACTACTTCCTGAGAAACCCAAAATCAGACAGTTGATGATGGCTGTAAGGACTGAGCAGTTTTCCACTCTTCTCTATTAACTGCCTGTGCTCCCATCTTGGGCACAGACGGGCAGAAGAGCCAAGTGGTGTGGTTCAGAGATTGTTCTCTAGGCTGGAAGCAACCTTCTCCCTGCCCTGTCTTTCCCTTCAGCCTGCACTCGTATTGACTTCTATGCTATTTCCTAGACTGGAAGCATTTTAGAACTAGGAGGCCCTTAGAGAACTTCGATGTTCTCAGTCTCATTTCGTGAGTAAGGAAACTGAGGCTCAGAGAGGTCGGGTTGACTTGTTCAAGTTCTCTCATTATGTTAGTATCATTACCAGGTTTCAGAACCTAAGTATCCTGACTTCCTTGCCAGGACTCCACTCTGAGCATGATACTGCCAGAAAGCAGGAGAAATAGAACTTATAATATAGGCATTTTTTTTGTCCATTAGAAAACAGTACGGCTGTTACCATTGTCGTCTTCAGTGTCTCCCTTTGCTTGTGCAGTTCCCACGCTATTACCTAGAGGTGACGTACAGCTCAGTCCAACTGGTGAATTGAAAGAGTCATTTTTGCCCTCTTCAAGCCTGGTTTCTCATCCTACCTCAAAATGATTACCCGAAAGTGGATTTCTTAAGTGCTTTTGGAAAGGGAAGAGTTATCTGATTACTTCAGATTCCTCACCTGTAAAGTGGTTATAACACCACCACCAATAATAATAGCAGTAATAATTAATAGATGAATAAGCTGATCTATTGCGTATGATTTATATGGAGGAAGATACAATAAGTTCTAGAAAGACAAAGAAAAATCATGACAAGCATATTACGTTAACGAAAAAGAAATCCATAGATATTAATGAAAACTGGGGTATGTGGCAAGTATCGAAGCCTAATGAATTTACTAACAAATGGCATTCTGTACCATCCATGCAATATTATGAAAGTGAATTTTGCCCACTCTATTTTAGTGAATACTATTAACCAGAAGACACGATGGAGGTGATAGAGGTGAATGAATTCCTAGCCAATGCATACAGACAGAGAAGGTATGTCAGTAAAAAATGCATAACAAGCAACAGAATGCAATAAATGTGCATGTATAGGTAGCCACAACACATATAGACAAGTATTTCAATGAAAACCGGTACGAAGCAGACAGCAAAATAATAAGTGTAAAAGAGTTTCATTATTGTGCTCCTTCATATTTTTACCCAGCAAGTAAGAGGTATTAAGCCTAGGAGAAATATATATTTCAATGAATATAGCTTATATAATAAGCAGAAAGGAAGCTTAAAATGTATCAGGAAGGTTTTTGGATTTATCCTAGAACTTAGATTAGAATCATCTTCAGCATCCAAGAAGATGGCATCCCAAAACCTCAAAAAACCATCATGCCTAGAATCCAATTAAAAAAGATTTTCAAGTGTAAGAAAATCCACAGGACTCCACAATATGGTTTTCGATAAACGTGGATGTTTGTTTGTTTTGTTTCTTTGGCCGCGCCGCGTGGCCCTGGCCGTGAAAGCACCGAGTCCTAAGCACTGGACCGCCAGGGAATTCCCTAAGTGGGGGGAATTAGAGATGTGGGGCCTGACTTTTTCTTCTTCTTCTTCTTCTTCGGTAGCTAAGATCTACAAGCGAACGATGGCTGTTGATCAATGTGCTCTCTGTGTTAGGAAGGAAATAACTGTAAAAATGAAAAGCAGCCTTGCCTTAGAACCTACATATCACACCAAGGAAAATAGTCCTTCTGATTCAATTTAGAAGATATCACTTAAAATGTTGAATTGGTGAAATGTCTACCTAGTTTAAAAATTAGAAAGAATAAAACACTGAAAAGCAGCCCCCTAGATAACCACTGTGGTTGCTTGTTTATAGGAGGCATCATTTCTAAAACGTATTTCTAAAATGTTTATATTCAAAACTGTCAAGTGGCCAACTGTATTCAGAGAGGCAATAAAAGAAAGAAAACGGAGTATGACTTTTCTGATAAGCTGCCTTTCCCGGTGATCCCCTGTTCTGGCCTTACTTTCCTTCTTAAGTCTGTTAATGTAAGGGTTTGCTACCATCAACTTGGTTTTGCCCTGCTCTGAGCAGGTTTCCCTCTGTGCTGTTTCTGCTTTAATTGAAAATCTTTGGTTCCCATCAGCATTCCATTGCAAACTCCGTTTTTCTTGAGAGCTCCTCTATGCTTTCCCTCTTCATTCTTACATTTTCTCCCATCTCTTGGTGCCTGTTGGCCTGTGCTAATGAAAACCGTCCTAAACTTCCTTACGCTCGACTCTGTGCCTCCCTGTAGAGCCCAGTACTCTCCATCCTCTCTCCCTATTCTCTCTTTTCAACTAGTCGAAATCCTAGTGGAGGGGAGACCATTAGAGATGAAACATCTTGGTATATATTGCTAGTTTTCTATGTCCCCTGGCTTTTCTGTGTTTCTGTTGAAACACTCTTGAGAAGTGTCTGATTTCGTTTTCTACATGGGTACCCTTTAAGGCTCAATACTGGAAAAGAAGGGGATCAGAGTGATCAACCCAATGTGGTATCCTAACGTAACAGTTAAGGAAAGCAACAGGCTTTGTGAGACAGCCAGTGATTTGTCCAAAGTCACACAGATAGTAAACGTCAAAGTCAAAAGTGAAATTAGGTCTCCAGACGTGTAGTTCAATACTTTCCCTCATTATTCCATGCTATTTTGAATCTCCTACTCAATTTAGGGGCAAAAGAAATCGAACGCAAAACTTTCCAAAGTTTCTTTTCTTACCTGACATGGTCAGAGAAGAGGAAGCATCCACTGCAGGTACAAGGGATGAGGAGACAACACTAGAGGATGTCTGAGTGGCTGCAGCTGAACGGCGCACGTGTCCAGTACAGAGGTCACTGGTTACTGGTCCAAACAGCTCCACGGAAACCCCAAGGCTCTACCAAGTGGTAGTAGGTTTGGGAGGAGAGTGATGTCACAAAGCAGGCAGTTGAAAGGTATGAGAGAGCCAATAGGGAGGTCCGATCCCCAACAGGAAGGCGGGCTTGGGTGAAGAGAGTGTAGGAGAGCTAAAACAACACCTGAGTTTCTGAGCTTTGGGGAGGAGGAAATCCTAGAAGACAGATTTACCTCCCCCAGGCTCTTCCATTAGGGAAATCATTGCAACATTTCTTACAGACGTTCATTAATACACTGAACTAAGAGTTACTTATATTCTACAGAGTATTCTATTTTATGTATCATATACTTAGAGCTATATAGATCTTATTTAATTAATAATCCTTAGGAAGGAAAGAGCCATCTAGTTTGAACTATTACAGTTGTTCTGAAATCAGATGTGTCTAATGAGTGAACTGATAGCAGCTTTTAAGGAGCCAAAGTAGGGATTAAGAAGCTCTCTTTGTAACTTGGTTCAAGAGTAGGGTGAAGTTTCTTGAGTGTACCTTGTGGAGAATGTTGTGGTCCAAGGCTCTTCTCTTTTAGTTTCTTCTCCTTGACTCCTACCTTCCTTGGGCTGGGCTAGGCTGGGGGCCAGGTTGGACTTGCGACTTAACATTTCTCTTCCGCTTTCTCTTTTTTTTTTTTCTTCCATTATGGGCATTGCTTCGAGGACAAGCCTTGATCTTGCATTGGACGTTACTTCCTGTCACCTTCCAGCAGCAGGAGTCTTCTTTTCAGTGCTTGATGCTTCACGAAATAGACTCTGCCCGTTGGCAGCAAATACCAGAGAGCTAGGAGACAGAGCTGGTTGCAGACCTTTCCTCTTCCAGCCTTTGGTTGCAATTGTTTGGCCCATAATTTGCTAGCTCTAGTTCCTTGGGCCACACAGGTATCCTGCCATCTCCAGCTCTTGTTATATGTGAGAGACATTCTGAACACTGTCCCTTTTTCTTTGCACAGAAGTATATACAGTGTGGCAGTTACTGTAATCTCCTCCGCCTTGCAAACAGCCACTCTAGAATCTTGGACCTCTAGGACTCTCTGTCTTGCATGCTTGGGGGCAAGGCCAAGCAAAATGAAGAGGAGAATAATTAGAGAAAGAGGAGGACGTTGGTGGAGAATTGGGAGCAGGTAAGGTGAAAGGGCACAGGAGAAAAGAGATGCATGTAGACTTTTTGGTTTCTGTGGGAAACAGGTTGACACACTTGGGCCTCATTTGGTATTAACAGAACAGAGAGTTAAAGATCTAAGTAGCTAGATAGTGTGCAGCAACTGCCATGAAGTCTGTACACTGAAGAGAACAGTCTCACATCTAGTTTTCATTTTGTTTTATGTCATAGTACCTTATTTATAGCATTCACTGGTGTGTTTGTAGAATACAGATGTTTTCAAATGCTCTGGTTTTGTCTACATGGTTATCTCCTTGTCCTGTTTGTAAGGAATCCAACATTGTAAGACATATTGCATGTTTTTCTCTTGACGATTGTTGACCTTGAAGCGTCATGAACTAACTTGAGCTGTTGGATTCTGTGGAGAAACGTTCAAAAGGGTCTGTGAAAAAGGCACTGTGGTGAGTCGCATTATGCACCCGAGCGTAAGGAGCAAGATATCTGCCACCAGCCCAGCTTGGCCTGGATTGCCTCTGTTTTAGTTCCCCTGGTTAGTGCTTTTCTCCCTAACCACTCTTGTGACTGTGATAATGTGAGTAAGGGCGGAGTTGCTAATGATCTATGTGTGAGGTAAGCTGGTTTGAGGGAGGAAATCTATGGACCTAGTCATTTTCCTTGGTGGTAAGCTTTCAGGGGTGCAGAGATGGATCTTCCTGGGGCCTTTTCTGGTCCCAGGAAGATATCGCATAGATGGGACCTCCCAAGACACACATTGAATCTTTAGGCCTGTTTTTCCTATTATGAGGTACGAACGAGTTTCTTCACTGATGGGGATGATGCTTATCTGAGAAGAAATTGTGAAAGGTGGTGTAGTGTAGAGGTGTGGCTTAAGCTTTTAAGTTTTCCTCCAGGTTTTTCCCCTAAGCTTCCTACTTCGGACGGCCTACTTACATGATACTAGTAGGTGATGTCCGGCTAACAACTTCCTAAATATACCTGCAAGCCAGATCAGTGTCTCTTTTCTCTGTATTCCCATGGAAATCAAGAGTCCCGCCGAATTTTCCATCGAAACAGTTGATTTGTGTTGTCTCTAGGAATTCTAAAGGGCGTACCGTTGCTTCCTAACCGGTGTCATTTGGGAGATCCGCCTCTGTACGTTCAAATGATTAATTTTGAGACTTTGCTCATGTGTGCAGTAAACCCTTGAATTCCCTAAGACCTTCCTTTCCTCCATCTCCTACCCCATTAAGCCCGCTTCAGTTCATCTCCTGAATTTCTTTGGAATCTGTCAGCCAGCTCTTCCTCAACTTCCTAATACTGAACTTGCCTGTCTGTTGCGATTAGGTCCTAACTGGTGTCCATATATCTTGTTTCCTTCCAATCCACTCTTCACACAAGAAACCTTCAAAGCAAGTTGGAACGTTGCTCATAAACATCGCTCACAAACATTGTTTTGAGAATAGAAAACACACTGTTGGCCTTTAAGACTCTGCGTGGTC
>NW_028122214.1:0-61197 GCF_965194805.1 Balaenoptera borealis
CTTCTTTGTAGCGCTGATTTGCCTTTCCAGGTGGCTTGGTTGGCCAAAAAGGGCGTATGCGTTTTTTCCTGAATATATTCAGGAAAAAACGCATACGCCCTTTTTGGCCAAGGGCATCATTGTCAACGTTTTGCCGCTTTTCATGTGCTTTAAAGGCGATTCGTATCTACCTCCTGAAATCTGTTTCCTGCAATTCTGCCTTGATTTCAAATCCTCTTCTTTGCCTTCCCTCAATATATTTGTGGACGGGAGTTATCATTTATAACTCTGCAGGTTTGTGAATTGCAGTGCCCTGAACCTCCATTTTACAACTCGTTTTTATGGGAGCTGGCCGCAAAATCGCAGAATGGCTTCAGGCCCTGTTCTGGTTCCGGGGGGCAGGCTGAGCCTGTGGTTAATTCTTCTTTCTGATGGGAAAATAGAGTGACCTGTGCCTGTCCCAACACCAAGAGCTAGTCTCTCGTTGGTTCCACGTCTTCCGTTTATCCTCAGGACAAATTGCAACCTGCATGGAACAGGAGGTTAAAGGTGCTGATGCTCCAAGTAGGGAGCTTGCTAGTAAAGCGGCTGGAATGGCGAACCCGGGCACAAGGAGATGAGAAATGAGGTGCGTTTTAGAAACCTTTCCCCATCACACGGTGTACCATCTTCTGGGTTTCTCATGCATGTTTTTGATGTAGGAAGATGCCCTTGAACCTGGAGATTTGGGACCCATGCGATGGGTACCACGCAGTATTCCTTTAAAGGGTCTGCGTTTGCTCACCCAACCTCACCAAACCTCTCAGCCCCAAGAGTGTCCACCCTTATGTCTCATCCAGCTGTGCGTCTAGATATGGTCAATCCAGGTTGCATCACAGCCCCTGAACGCATTGTGTAAGAATTTCTCTCTCTTTCACTGTCTTTGTTTCATGGGTGTTTCAAAGTAATTTATTTTTATAATGGGGGTTTAGCTGCTTTTCACTGCTGTGTTTATGCCGCTTTACACCCACTTGACACACTAACAGATATCAATACATAGGTTTTACGATTATTATTAGTCAGATATATTCTTGTGCGGTGAATAGGGCGTGTTGAGTCCAGTTCTCTGAGCAAGGAGTAGGTCTTGTCTATTACATATTGGGTTTATGGAACGGTATCTGAGCTAATTTGATACCCTTGTTTTATGTATCACCCCACCTCACCTTTCCCGTTAAGCAGCCATAGTGTGTTTTCTGCATGTGTGACTCTGTTCTGTTTTGTAATTCAGTTCAAGTGTAACGGTTTTTACATTCCCTCTATCAGTGATACCTTATGAGAAGTGTCCTTTTCTGTGTGACTTATTTCACTTAGAATCGTCGTACCTAAATCCACTCATCATGCTGCTACTAACCTTACGACATTGATTTCATGGCTGAGTGATATTCCATTGTACATAAGGACCACAACTTCTTTATCCATTTTTCTTTCCTGGGATATTGAAGGTGGAATGAAGTGGAGGTCCTGGTCAACAGAGCAGCCCTAAACTTTGGGGTGCTTGTGTCTTGCTGATTTTTAATTTTCCCAATTTATACCCCCATGAGTGGAAGTGCCCTATGCTCTCTAAGCTGTGTTTTTCAGATGTTTCAGGACTCACCGGACACTTCTCCGGAGTGGCTCTTGGCAATTTACATCCCGCCCATCAGTGTAGCAAGGCTCCCATTTCTCCATGGCCTGTCCTGCATTTCTGGTTTTGACACTTTTTTCAGCATGGCCCTTTTGACCGATGGGAAGCGAGACTTCTTTGTAGCGCTGATTTGCCTTTCCAGGTTGCTTGGTTGGCCAAAAAGGGCGTATGCGTTTTTTCCTGAATATATTCAGGAAAAAACGCATACGCCCTTTTTGGCCAAGGGCATCATTGTCAACGTTTTGCCGCTTTTCATGTGCTTTAAAGGCGATTCGTATCTACCTCCTGAAATCTGTTTCCTGCAATTCTGCCTTGATTTCAAATCCTCTTCTTTGCCTTCCCTCAATATATTTGTGGACGACAGTTATCATTTATAACTCTGCAGGTTTGTGAATTGCAGTGCCCTGAACCTCCATTTTACAACTCGTTTTTATGGGAGCTGGCCGCAAAATCGCAGAATGGCTTCAGGCCCTGTTCTGGTTCCGGGGGGCAGGCTGAGCCTGTGGTTAATTCTTCTTTCTGATGGAAAATAGAGTGACCTGTGCCTGTCCCAACACCAAGAGCTAGTCTCTCGTTGGTTCCACGTCTTCCCGTTTATCCTCAGGACAAATTGCCACCTGCATGGAACAGGAGGTTAAAGGTGCTGATGCTCCAAGTAGGGAGCTTGCTAGTAAAGCGGCTGGAATGGCGAACCCGGGCACAAGGAGATGAGAAATGAGGTGCGTTTTAGAAACCTTTCCCCATCACACGGTGTACCATCTTCTGGGTTTCTCATGCATGTTTTTGATGTAGGAAGATGCCCTTGAACCTGGAGATTTGGGACCCATGCGATGGGTACCATGCAGTATTCCTTTAAAGGGTCTGCGTTTGCTCACCCAACCTCACCAAACCTCTCAGCCCCAAGAGTGTCCACCCTTATGTCTCATCCAGCTGTGGGTCTAGATATGGTCAATCCAGGTTGCATCACAGCCCTGAACGCATTGTGTAAGAATTTCTCTCTCTTTCACTGTCTTTGTTTCATGGGTGTTTCAAAGTAATTTATTTTTATAATGGGGTTTAGCTGCTTTTCACTGCTGTGTTTATGCCGCTTTACACCCACTTGACACACTAACAGAGAGATATCAATACATAGGTTTTACGATTATTATTAGTCAGATATATTCTTGTGCGGTGAATAGGGCATGTTGAGTCCAGTTCTCTGAGCAAGGAGTAGGTCTTGTCTATTACATATTGGGTTTATGGAACGGTATCTGAGCTAATTTGATACCCTTGTTTTATGTATCACCCCACCTCACCTTTCCCGTTAAGCAGCCATAGTGTGTTTTCTGCATGTGTGACTCTGTTCTGTTTTGTAATTCAGTTCAAGTGTAACGGTTTTTACATTCCCTCTATCAGTGATACCTTATGAGAAGTGTCCTTTTCTGTGTGACTTATTTCACTTAGAATCGTCGTACCTAAATCCACTCATCATGCTGCTACTAACCTTACGACATTGATTTCATGGCTGAGTGATATTCCATTGTACATAAGGACCACAACTTCTTTATTCATTTTTCTCTTTCCTGGGATATTTAAGGTGGAATGAAGTGGAGGTCCTGGTCAACAGAGCAGCCCTAAACTTTGGGGTGCTTGTGTCTTGCTGATTTTTAATTTTCCCAATTTATACCCCCATGAGTGGAAGTGCCCTATGCTCTCTAAGCTGTGTTTTTCAGATGTTTCAGGACTCACCGGACACTTCTCCAGAGTGGCTCTTGGCAATTTACATCCCGCCCATCAGTGTAGCAAGGCTCCCATTTCTCCATGGCCTGTCCTGCATTTCTGGTTTTGACACTTTTTTCAGCATGGCCCTTTTGACCGATGGGAAGCGAGACTTCTTTGTAGCGCTGATTTGCCTTTCCAGGTTCCTTGGTTGGCCAAAAAGGGCGTATGCGTTTTTTCCTGAATATATTCAGGAAAAAACGCATACGCCCTTTTTGGCCAAGGGCATCATTGTCAACGTTTTGCCGCTTTTCATGTGCTTTAAAGGCGATTCGTATCTACCTCCTGAAATCTGTTTCCTGCAATTCTGCCTTGATTTCAAATCCTCTTCTTTGCCTTCCCTCAATATATTTGTGGACGACAGTTATCATTTATAACTCTGCAGGTTTGTGAATTGCAGTGCCCTGAACCTCCATTTTACAACTCGTTTTTATGGGAGCTGGCCGCAAAATCGCAGAATGGCTTCAGGCCCTGTTCTGGTTCCGGGGGGCAGGCTGAGCCTGTGGTTAATTCTTCTTTCTGATGGGAAAATAGAGTGACCTGTGCCTGTCCCAACACCAAGAGCTAGTCTCTCGTTGGTTCCACGTCTTCCCGTTTATCCTCAGGACAAATTGCAACCTGTATGGAACAGGAGGTTAAAGGTGCTGATGCTCCAAGTAGGGAGCTTGCTAGTAAAGCGGCTGGAATGGCGAACCCGGGCACAAGGAGATGAGAAATGAGGTGCGTTTTAGAAACCTTTCCCCATCACACGGTGTACCATCTTCTGGGTTTCTCATGCATGTTTTTGATGTAGGAAGATGCCCTTGAACCTGGAGATTTGGGACCCATGCGATGGGTACCACGCAGTATTCCTTTAAAGGGTCTGCGTTTGCTCACCCAACCTCACCAAACCTCTCAGCCCCAAGAGTGTCCACCCTTATGTCTCATCCAGCTGTGCGTCTAGATATGGTCAATCCAGGTTGCATCACAGCCCCTGAACGCATTGTTTAAGAATTTCTCTCTCTTTCACTGTCTTTGTTTCATGGGTGTTTCAAAGTAATTTATTTTTATAATGGGGTTTAGCTGCTTTTCACTGCTGTGTTTATGCCGCTTTACACCCACTTGACACACTAACAGAGAGATATCAATACATAGGTTTTACGATTATTATTAGTCAGATATATTCTTGTGCGGTGAATAGGGCGTGTTGAGTCCAGTTCTCTGAGCAAGGAGTAGGTCTTGTCTATTACATATTGGGTTTATGGAACGGTATCTGAGCTAATTTGATACCCTTGTTTTATGTATCACCCCACCTCACCTTTCCCGTTAAGCAGCCATAGTGTGTTTTCTGCATGTGTGACTCTGTTCTGTTTTGTAATTCAGTTCAAGTGTAACGGTTTTTACATTCCCTCTATCAGTGATACCTTATGAGAAGTGTCCTTTTCTGTGTGACTTATTTCACTTAGAATCGTCGTACCTAAATCCTCTCATCATGCTGCTACTAACCTTACGACATTGATTTCATGGCTGAGTGATATTCCATTGTACATAAGGATCACAACTTCTTTATCCATTTTTCTCTTTCCTGGGATATTTAAGGTGGAATGAAGTGGAGGTCCTGGTCAACAGAGCAGCCCTAAACTTTGGGGTGCTTGTGTCTTGCTGATTTTTAATTTTCCCAATTTATACCCCCATGAGTGGAAGTGCCCTATGCTCTCTAAGCTGTGTTTTTCAGATGTTTCAGGACTCACCGGACACTTCTCCGGAGTGGCTCTTGGCAATTTACATCCCGCCCATCAGTGTAGCAAGGCTCCCATTTCTCCATGGCCTGTCCTGCATTTCTGGTTTTGACACTTTTTTCAGCATGGCCCTTTTGACCGATGGGAAGCGAGACTTCTTTGTAGCGCTGATTTGCCTTTCCAGGTTGCTTGGTTGGCCAAAAAGGGCGTATGCGTTTTTTCCTGAATATATTCAGGAAAAAACGCATACGCCCTTTTTGGCCAAGGGCATCATTGTCAACGTTTTGCCGCTTTTCATGTGCTTTAAAGGCGATTCGTATCTACCTCCTGAAATCTGTTTCCTGCAATTCTGCCTTGATTTCAAATCCTCTTCTTTGCCTTCCCTCAATATATTTGTGGACGACAGTTATCATTTATAACTCTGCAGGTTTGTGAATTGCAGTGCCCTGAACCTCCATTTTACAACTCGTTTTTATGGGAGCTGGCCGCAAAATCGCAGAATGGCTTCAGGCCCTGTTCTGGTTCCGGGGGGCAGGCTGAGCCTGTGGTTAATTCTTCTTTCTGATGGGAAAATAGAGTGACCTGTGCCTGTCCCAACACCAAGAGCTAGTCTCTCGTTGGTTCCACGTCTTCCCGTTTATCCTCAGGACAAATTGCAACCTGTATGGAACAGGAGGTTAAAGGTGCTGATGCTCCAAGTAGGGAGCTTGCTAGTAAAGCGGCTGGAATGGCGAACCCGGGCACAAGGAGATGAGAAATGAGGTGCGTTTTAGAAACCTTTCCCCATCACACGGTGTACCATCTTCTGGGTTTCTCATGCATGTTTTTGATGTAGGAAGATGCCCTTGAACCTGGAGATTTGGGACCCATGCGATGGGTACCACGCAGTATTCCTTTAAAGGGTCTGCGTTTGCTCACCCAACCTCACCAAACCTCTCAGCCCCAAGAGTGTCCACCCTTATGTCTCATCCAGCTGTGCGTCTAGATATGGTCAATCCAGGTTGCATCACAGCCCCTGAACGCATTGTGTAAGAATTTCTCTCTCTTTCACTGTCTTTGTTTCATGGGTGTTTCAAAGTAATTTATTTTTATAATGGGGTTTAGCTGCTTTTCACTGCTGTGTTTATGCCGCTTTACACCCACTTGACACACTAACAGAGAGATATCAATACATAGGTTTTACGATTATTATTAGTCAGATATATTCTTGTGCGGTGAATAGGGCATGTTGAGTCCAGTTCTCTGAGCAAGGAGTAGGTCTTGTCTATTACATATTGGGTTTATGGAACGGTATCTGAGCTAATTTGATACCCTTGTTTTATGTATCACCCCACCTCACCTTTCCCGTTAAGCAGCCATAGTGTGTTTTCTGCATGTGTGACTCTGTTCTGTTTTGTAATTCAGTTCAAGTGTAACGGTTTTTACATTCCCTCTATCAGTGATACCTTATGAGAAGTGTCCTTTTCTGTGTGACTTATTTCACTTAGAATCGTCGTACCTAAATCCACTCATCATGCTGCTACTAACCTTACGACATTGATTTCATGGCTGAGTGATATTCCATTGTACATAAGGACCACAACTTCTTTATCCATTTTTCTCTTTCCTGGGATATTGAAGGTGGAATGAAGTGGAGGTCCTGGTCAACAGAGCAGCCCTAAACTTTGGGGTGCTTGTGTCTTGCTGATTTTTAATTTTCCCAATTTATACCCCCATGAGTGGAAGTGCCCTATGCTCTCTAAGCTGTGTTTTTCAGATGTTTCAGGACTCACCGGACACTTCTCCGGAGTGGCTCTTGGCAATTTACATCCCGCCCATCAGTGTAGCAAGGCTCCCATTTCTCCATGGCCTGTCCTGCATTTCTGGTTTTGACACTTTTTTCAGCATGGCCCTTTTGACCGATGGGAAGCGAGACTTCTTTGTAGCGCTGATTTGCCTTTCCAGGTTGCTTGGTTGGCCAAAAAGGGCGTATGCGTTTTTTCCTGAATATATTCAGGAAAAAACGCATACGCCCTTTTTGGCCAAGGGCATCATTGTCAACGTTTTGCCGCTTTTCATGTGCTTTAAAGGCGATTCGTATCTACCTCCTGAAATCTGTTTCCTGCAATTCTGCCTTGATTTCAAATCCTCTTCTTTGCCTTCCCTCAATATATTTGTGGACGACAGTTATCATTTATAACTCTGCAGGTTTGTGAATTGCAGTGCCCTGAACCTCCATTTTACAACTCGTTTTTATGGGAGCTGGCCGCAAAATCGCAGAATGGCTTCAGGCCCTGTTCTGGTTCCGGGGGGCAGGCTGAGCCTGTGGTTAATTCTTCTTTCTGATGGGAAAATAGAGTGACCTGTGCCTGTCCCAACACCAAGAGCTAGTCTCTCGTTGGTTCCACGTCTTCCCGTTTATCCTCAGGACAAATTGCAACCTGCATGGAACAGGAGGTTAAAGGTGCTGATGCTCCAAGTAGGGAGCTTGCTAGTAAAGCGGCTGGAATGGCGAACCCGGGCACAAGGAGATGAGAAATGAGGTGCGTTTTAGAAACCTTTCCCCATCACACGGTGTACCATCTTCTGGGTTTCTCATGCATGTTTTTGATGTAGGAAGATGCCCTTGAACCTGGAGATTTGGGACCCATGCGATGGGTACCATGCAGTATTCCTTTAAAGGGTCTGCGTTTGCTCACCCAACCTCACCAAACCTCTCAGCCCCAAGAGTGTCCACCCTTATGTCTCATCCAGCTGTGGGTCTAGATATGGTCAATCCAGGTTGCATCACAGCCCCTGAACGCATTGTGTAAGAATTTCTCTCTCTTTCACTGTCTTTGTTTCATGGGTGTTTCAAAGTAATTTATTTTTATAATGGGGTTTAGCTGCTTTTCACTGCTGTGTTTATGCCGCTTTACACCCACTTGACACACTAACAGAGAGATATCAATACATAGGTTTTACGATTATTATTAGTCAGATATATTCTTGTGCGGTGAATAGGGCATGTTGAGTCCAGTTCTCTGAGCAAGGAGTAGGTCTTGTCTATTACATATTGGGTTTATGGAACGGTATCTGAGCTAATTTGATACCCTTGTTTTATGTATCACCCCACCTCACCTTTCCCGTTAAGCAGCCATAGTGTGTTTTCTGCATGTGTGACTCTGTTCTGTTTTGTAATTCAGTTCAAGTGTAACGGTTTTTACATTCCCTCTATCAGTGATACCTTATGAGAAGTGTCCTTTTCTGTGTGACTTATTTCACTTAGAATCGTCGTACCTAAATCCACTCATCATGCTGCTACTAACCTTACGACATTGATTTCATGGCTGAGTGATATTCCATTGTACATAAGGACCACAACTTCTTTATTCATTTTTCTCTTTCCTGGGATATTTAAGGTGGAATGAAGTGGAGGTCCTGGTCAACAGAGCAGCCCTAAACTTTGGGGTGCTTGTGTCTTGCTGATTTTTAATTTTCCCAATTTATACCCCCATGAGTGGAAGTGCCCTATGCTCTCTAAGCTGTGTTTTTCAGATGTTTCAGGACTCACCGGACACTTCTCCAGAGTGGCTCTTGGCAATTTACATCCCGCCCATCAGTGTAGCAAGGCTCCCATTTCTCCATGGCCTGTCCTGCATTTCTGGTTTTGACACTTTTTTCAGCATGGCCCTTTTGACCGATGGGAAGCGAGACTTCTTTGTAGCGCTGATTTGCCTTTCCAGGTTCCTTGGTTGGCCAAAAAGGGCGTATGCGTTTTTTCCTGAATATATTCAGGAAAAAACGCATACGCCCTTTTTGGCCAAGGGCATCATTGTCAACGTTTTGCCGCTTTTCATGTGCTTTAAAGGCGATTCGTATCTACCTCCTGAAATCTGTTTCCTGCAATTCTGCCTTGATTTCAAATCCTCTTCTTTGCCTTCCCTCAATATATTTGTGGACGACAGTTATCATTTATAACTCTGCAGGTTTGTGAATTGCAGTGCCCTGAACCTCCATTTTACAACTCGTTTTTATGGGAGCTGGCCGCAAAATCGCAGAATGGCTTCAGGCCCTGTTCTGGTTCCGGGGGGCAGGCTGAGCCTGTGGTTAATTCTTCTTTCTGATGGGAAAATAGAGTGACCTGTGCCTGTCCCAACACCAAGAGCTAGTCTCTCGTTGGTTCCACGTCTTCCCGTTTATCCTCAGGACAAATTGCAACCTGTATGGAACAGGAGGTTAAAGGTGCTGATGCTCCAAGTAGGGAGCTTGCTAGTAAAGCGGCTGGAATGGCGAACCCGGGCACAAGGAGATGAGAAATGAGGTGCGTTTTAGAAACCTTTCCCCATCACACGGTGTACCATCTTCTGGGTTTCTCATGCATGTTTTTGATGTAGGAAGATGCCCTTGAACCTGGAGATTTGGGACCCATGCGATGGGTACCACGCAGTATTCCTTTAAAGGGTCTGCGTTTGCTCACCCAACCTCACCAAACCTCTCAGCCCCAAGAGTGTCCACCCTTATGTCTCATCCAGCTGTGCGTCTAGATATGGTCAATCCAGGTTGCATCACAGCCCCTGAACGCATTGTTTAAGAATTTCTCTCTCTTTCACTGTCTTTGTTTCATGGGTGTTTCAAAGTAATTTATTTTTATAATGGGGTTTAGCTGCTTTTCACTGCTGTGTTTATGCCGCTTTACACCCACTTGACACACTAACAGAGAGATATCAATACATAGGTTTTACGATTATTATTAGTCAGATATATTCTTGTGCGGTGAATAGGGCGTGTTGAGTCCAGTTCTCTGAGCAAGGAGTAGGTCTTGTCTATTACATATTGGGTTTATGGAACGGTATCTGAGCTAATTTGATACCCTTGTTTTATGTATCACCCCACCTCACCTTTCCCGTTAAGCAGCCATAGTGTGTTTTCTGCATGTGTGACTCTGTTCTGTTTTGTAATTCAGTTCAAGTGTAACGGTTTTTACATTCCCTCTATCAGTGATACCTTATGAGAAGTGTCCTTTTCTGTGTGACTTATTTCACTTAGAATCGTCGTACCTAAATCCTCTCATCATGCTGCTACTAACCTTACGACATTGATTTCATGGCTGAGTGATATTCCATTGTACATAAGGATCACAACTTCTTTATCCATTTTTCTCTTTCCTGGGATATTTAAGGTGGAATGAAGTGGAGGTCCTGGTCAACAGAGCAGCCCTAAACTTTGGGGTGCTTGTGTCTTGCTGATTTTTAATTTTCCCAATTTATACCCCCATGAGTGGAAGTGCCCTATGCTCTCTAAGCTGTGTTTTTCAGATGTTTCAGGACTCACCGGACACTTCTCCGGAGTGGCTCTTGGCAATTTACATCCCGCCCATCAGTGTAGCAAGGCTCCCATTTCTCCATGGCCTGTCCTGCATTTCTGGTTTTGACACTTTTTTCAGCATGGCCCTTTTGACCGATGGGAAGCGAGACTTCTTTGTAGCGCTGATTTGCCTTTCCAGGTTGCTTGGTTGGCCAAAAAGGGCGTATGCGTTTTTTCCTGAATATATTCAGGAAAAAACGCATACGCCCTTTTTGGCCAAGGGCATCATTGTCAACGTTTTGCCGCTTTTCATGTGCTTTAAAGGCGATTCGTATCTACCTCCTGAAATCTGTTTCCTGCAATTCTGCCTTGATTTCAAATCCTCTTCTTTGCCTTCCCTCAATATATTTGTGGACGACAGTTATCATTTATAACTCTGCAGGTTTGTGAATTGCAGTGCCCTGAACCTCCATTTTACAACTCGTTTTTATGGGAGCTGGCCGCAAAATCGCAGAATGGCTTCAGGCCCTGTTCTGGTTCCGGGGGGCAGGCTGAGCCTGTGGTTAATTCTTCTTTCTGATGGGAAAATAGAGTGACCTGTGCCTGTCCCAACACCAAGAGCTAGTCTCTCGTTGGTTCCACGTCTTCCCGTTTATCCTCAGGACAAATTGCAACCTGTATGGAACAGGAGGTTAAAGGTGCTGATGCTCCAAGTAGGGAGCTTGCTAGTAAAGCGGCTGGAATGGCGAACCCGGGCACAAGGAGATGAGAAATGAGGTGCGTTTTAGAAACCTTTCCCCATCACACGGTGTACCATCTTCTGGGTTTCTCATGCATGTTTTTGATGTAGGAAGATGCCCTTGAACCTGGAGATTTGGGACCCATGCGATGGGTACCACGCAGTATTCCTTTAAAGGGTCTGCGTTTGCTCACCCAACCTCACCAAACCTCTCAGCCCCAAGAGTGTCCACCCTTATGTCTCATCCAGCTGTGCGTCTAGATATGGTCAATCCAGGTTGCATCACAGCCCCTGAACGCATTGTGTAAGAATTTCTCTCTCTTTCACTGTCTTTGTTTCATGGGTGTTTCAAAGTAATTTATTTTTATAATGGGGTTTAGCTGCTTTTCACTGCTGTGTTTATGCCGCTTTACACCCACTTGACACACTAACAGAGAGATATCAATACATAGGTTTTACGATTATTATTAGTCAGATATATTCTTGTGCGGTGAATAGGGCATGTTGAGTCCAGTTCTCTGAGCAAGGAGTAGGTCTTGTCTATTACATATTGGGTTTATGGAACGGTATCTGAGCTAATTTGATACCCTTGTTTTATGTATCACCCCACCTCACCTTTCCCGTTAAGCAGCCATAGTGTGTTTTCTGCATGTGTGACTCTGTTCTGTTTTGTAATTCAGTTCAAGTGTAACGGTTTTTACATTCCCTCTATCAGTGATACCTTATGAGAAGTGTCCTTTTCTGTGTGACTTATTTCACTTAGAATCGTTGTACCTAAATCCTCTCATCATGCTGCTACTAACCTTACGACATTGATTTCATGGCTGAGTGATATTCCATTGTACATAAGGACCACAACTTCTTTATCCATTTTTCTCTTTCCTGGGATATTTAAGGTGGAATGAAGTGGAGGTCCTGGTCAACAGAGCAGCCCTAAACTTTGGGGTGCTTGTGTCTTGCTGATTTTTAATTTTCCCAATTTATACCCCCATGAGTGGAAGTGCCCTATGCTCTCTAAGCTGTGTTTTTCAGATGTTTCAGGACTCACCGGACACTTCTCCAGAGTGGCTCTTGGCAATTTACATCCCGCCCATCAGTGTAGCAAGGCTCCCATTTCTCCATGGCCTGTCCTGCATTTCTGGTTTTGACACTTTTTTCAGCATGGCCCTTTTGACCGATGGGAAGCGAGACTTCTTTGTAGCGCTGATTTGCCTTTCCAGGTGGCTTGGTTGGCCAAAAAGGGCGTATGCGTTTTTTCCTGAATATATTCAGGAAAAAACGCATACGCCCTTTTTGGCCAAGGGCATCATTGTCAACGTTTTGCCGCTTTTCATGTGCTTTAAAGGCGATTCGTATCTACCTCCTGAAATCTGTTTCCTGCAATTCTGCCTTGATTTCAAATCCTCTTCTTTGCCTTCCCTCAATATATTTGTGGACGGGAGTTATCATTTATAACTCTGCAGGTTTGTGAATTGCAGTGCCCTGAACCTCCATTTTACAACTCGTTTTTATGGGAGCTGGCCGCAAAATCGCAGAATGGCTTCAGGCCCTGTTCTGGTTCCGGGGGGCAGGCTGAGCCTGTGGTTAATTCTTCTTTCTGATGGGAAAATAGAGTGACCTGTGCCTGTCCCAACACCAAGAGCTAGTCTCTCGTTGGTTCCACGTCTTCCCGTTTATCCTCAGGACAAATTGCAACCTGCATGGAACAGGAGGTTAAAGGTGCTGATGCTCCAAGTAGGGAGCTTGCTAGTAAAGCGGCTGGAATGGCGAACCCGGGCACAAGGAGATGAGAAATGAGGTGCGTTTTAGAAACCTTTCCCCATCACACGGTGTACCATCTTCTGGGTTTCTCATGCATGTTTTTGATGTAGGAAGATGCCCTTGAACCTGGAGATTTGGGACCCATGCGATGGGTACCACGCAGTATTCCTTTAAAGGGTCTGCGTTTGCTCACCCAACCTCACCAAACCTCTCAGCCCCAAGAGTGTCCACCCTTATGTCTCATCCAGCTGTGCGTCTAGATATGGTCAATCCAGGTTGCATCACAGCCCCTGAACGCATTGTGTAAGAATTTCTCTCTCTTTCACTGTCTTTGTTTCATGGGTGTTTCAAAGTAATTTATTTTTATAATGGGGTTTAGCTGCTTTTCACTGCTGTGTTTATGCCGCTTTACACCCACTTGACACACTAACAGATATCAATACATAGGTTTTACGATTATTATTAGTCAGATATATTCTTGTGCGGTGAATAGGGCGTGTTGAGTCCAGTTCTCTGAGCAAGGAGTAGGTCTTGTCTATTACATATTGGGTTTATGGAACGGTATCTGAGCTAATTTGATACCCTTGTTTTATGTATCACCCCACCTCACCTTTCCCGTTAAGCAGCCATAGTGTGTTTTCTGCATGTGTGACTCTGTTCTGTTTTGTAATTCAGTTCAAGTGTAACGGTTTTTACATTCCCTCTATCAGTGATACCTTATGAGAAGTGTCCTTTTCTGTGTGACTTATTTCACTTAGAATCGTCGTACCTAAATCCACTCATCATGCTGCTACTAACCTTACGACATTGATTTCATGGCTGAGTGATATTCCATTGTACATAAGGACCACAACTTCTTTATCCATTTTTCTCTTTCCTGGGATATTGAAGGTGGAATGAAGTGGAGGTCCTGGTCAACAGAGCAGCCCTAAACTTTGGGGTGCTTGTGTCTTGCTGATTTTTAATTTTCCCAATTTATACCCCCATGAGTGGAAGTGCCCTATGCTCTCTAAGCTGTGTTTTTCAGATGTTTCAGGACTCACCGGACACTTCTCCGGAGTGGCTCTTGGCAATTTACATCCCGCCCATCAGTGTAGCAAGGCTCCCATTTCTCCATGGCCTGTCCTGCATTTCTGGTTTTGACACTTTTTTCAGCATGGCCCTTTTGACCGATGGGAAGCGAGACTTCTTTGTAGCGCTGATTTGCCTTTCCAGGTTGCTTGGTTGGCCAAAAAGGGCGTATGCGTTTTTTCCTGAATATATTCAGGAAAAAACGCATACGCCCTTTTTGGCCAAGGGCATCATTGTCAACGTTTTGCCGCTTTTCATGTGCTTTAAAGGCGATTCGTATCTACCTCCTGAAATCTGTTTCCTGCAATTCTGCCTTGATTTCAAATCCTCTTCTTTGCCTTCCCTCAATATATTTGTGGACGACAGTTATCATTTATAACTCTGCAGGTTTGTGAATTGCAGTGCCCTGAACCTCCATTTTACAACTCGTTTTTATGGGAGCTGGCCGCAAAATCGCAGAATGGCTTCAGGCCCTGTTCTGGTTCCGGGGGGCAGGCTGAGCCTGTGGTTAATTCTTCTTTCTGATGGGAAAATAGAGTGACCTGTGCCTGTCCCAACACCAAGAGCTAGTCTCTCGTTGGTTCCACGTCTTCCCGTTTATCCTCAGGACAAATTGCAACCTGCATGGAACAGGAGGTTAAAGGTGCTGATGCTCCAAGTAGGGAGCTTGCTAGTAAAGCGGCTGGAATGGCGAACCCGGGCACAAGGAGATGAGAAATGAGGTGCGTTTTAGAAACCTTTCCCCATCACACGGTGTACCATCTTCTGGGTTTCTCATGCATGTTTTTGATGTAGGAAGATGCCCTTGAACCTGGAGATTTGGGACCCATGCGATGGGTACCATGCAGTATTCCTTTAAAGGGTCTGCGTTTGCTCACCCAACCTCACCAAACCTCTCAGCCCCAAGAGTGTCCACCCTTATGTCTCATCCAGCTGTGGGTCTAGATATGGTCAATCCAGGTTGCATCACAGCCCCTGAACGCATTGTGTAAGAATTTCTCTCTCTTTCACTGTCTTTGTTTCATGGGTGTTTCAAAGTAATTTATTTTTATAATGGGGTTTAGCTGCTTTTCACTGCTGTGTTTATGCCGCTTTACACCCACTTGACACACTAACAGAGAGATATCAATACATAGGTTTTACGATTATTATTAGTCAGATATATTCTTGTGCGGTGAATAGGGCATGTTGAGTCCAGTTCTCTGAGCAAGGAGTAGGTCTTGTCTATTACATATTGGGTTTATGGAACGGTATCTGAGCTAATTTGATACCCTTGTTTTATGTATCACCCCACCTCACCTTTCCCGTTAAGCAGCCATAGTGTGTTTTCTGCATGTGTGACTCTGTTCTGTTTTGTAATTCAGTTCAAGTGTAACGGTTTTTACATTCCCTCTATCAGTGATACCTTATGAGAAGTGTCCTTTTCTGTGTGACTTATTTCACTTAGAATCGTCGTACCTAAATCCACTCATCATGCTGCTACTAACCTTACGACATTGATTTCATGGCTGAGTGATATTCCATTGTACATAAGGATCACAACTTCTTTATCCATTTTTCTCTTTCCTGGGATATTTAAGGTGGAATGAAGTGGAGGTCCTGGTCAACAGAGCAGCCCTAAACTTTGGGGTGCTTGTGTCTTGCTGATTTTTAATTTTCCCAATTTATACCCCCATGAGTGGAAGTGCCCTATGCTCTCTAAGCTGTGTTTTTCAGATGTTTCAGGACTCACCGGACACTTCTCCGGAGTGGCTCTTGGCAATTTACATCCCGCCCATCAGTGTAGCAAGGCTCCCATTTCTCCATGGCCTGTCCTGCATTTCTGGTTTTGACACTTTTTTCAGCATGGCCCTTTTGACCGATGGGAAGCGAGACTTCTTTGTAGCGCTGATTTGCCTTTCCAGGTTGCTTGGTTGGCCAAAAAGGGCGTATGCGTTTTTTCCTGAATATATTCAGGAAAAAACGCATACGCCCTTTTTGGCCAAGGGCATCATTGTCAACGTTTTGCCGCTTTTCATGTGCTTTAAAGGCGATTCGTATCTACCTCCTGAAATCTGTTTCCTGCAATTCTGCCTTGATTTCAAATCCTCTTCTTTGCCTTCCCTCAATATATTTGTGGACGACAGTTATCATTTATAACTCTGCAGGTTTGTGAATTGCAGTGCCCTGAACCTCCATTTTACAACTCGTTTTTATGGGAGCTGGCCGCAAAATCGCAGAATGGCTTCAGGCCCTGTTCTGGTTCCGGGGGGCAGGCTGAGCCTGTGGTTAATTCTTCTTTCTGATGGGAAAATAGAGTGACCTGTGCCTGTCCCAACACCAAGAGCTAGTCTCTCGTTGGTTCCACGTCTTCCCGTTTATCCTCAGGACAAATTGCAACCTGTATGGAACAGGAGGTTAAAGGTGCTGATGCTCCAAGTAGGGAGCTTGCTAGTAAAGCGGCTGGAATGGCGAACCCGGGCACAAGGAGATGAGAAATGAGGTGCGTTTTAGAAACCTTTCCCCATCACACGGTGTACCATCTTCTGGGTTTCTCATGCATGTTTTTGATGTAGGAAGATGCCCTTGAACCTGGAGATTTGGGACCCATGCGATGGGTACCACGCCGTATTCCTTTAAAGGGTCTGCGTTTGCTCACCCAACCTCACCAAACCTCTCAGCCCCAAGAGTGTCCACCCTTATGTCTCATCCAGCTGTGCGTCTAGATATGGTCAATCCAGGTTGCATCACAGCCCCTGAACGCATTGTGTAAGAATTTCTCTCTCTTTCACTGTCTTTGTTTCATGGGTGTTTCAAAGTAATTTATTTTTATAATGGGGTTTAGCTGCTTTTCACTGCTGTGTTTATGCCGCTTTACACCCACTTGACACACTAACAGAGAGATATCAATACATAGGTTTTACGATTATTATTAGTCAGATATATTCTTGTGCGGTGAATAGGGCATGTTGAGTCCAGTTCTCTGAGCAAGGAGTAGGTCTTGTCTATTACATATTGGGTTTATGGAACGGTATCTGAGCTAATTTGATACCCTTGTTTTATGTATCACCCCACCTCACCTTTCCCGTTAAGCAGCCATAGTGTGTTTTCTGCATGTGTGACTCTGTTCTGTTTTGTAATTCAGTTCAAGTGTAACGGTTTTTACATTCCCTCTATCAGTGATACCTTATGAGAAGTGTCCTTTTCTGTGTGACTTATTTCACTTAGAATCGTCGTACCTAAATCCTCTCATCATGCTGCTACTAACCTTACGACATTGATTTCATGGCTGAGTGATATTCCATTGTACATAAGGATCACAACTTCTTTATCCATTTTTCTCTTTCCTGGGATATTTAAGGTGGAATGAAGTGGAGGTCCTGGTCAACAGAGCAGCCCTAAACTTTGGGGTGCTTGTGTCTTGCTGATTTTTAATTTTCCCAATTTATACCCCCATGAGTGGAAGTGCCCTATGCTCTCTAAGCTGTGTTTTTCAGATGTTTCAGGACTCACCGGACACTTCTCCGGAGTGGCTCTTGGCAATTTACATCCCGCCCATCAGTGTAGCAAGGCTCCCATTTCTCCATGGCCTGTCCTGCATTTCTGGTTTTGACACTTTTTTCAGCATGGCCCTTTTGACCGATGGGAAGCGAGACTTCTTTGTAGCGCTGATTTGCCTTTCCAGGTTGCTTGGTTGGCCAAAAAGGGCGTATGCGTTTTTTCCTGAATATATTCAGGAAAATACGCATACGCCCTTTTTGGCCAAGGGCATCATTGTCAACGTTTTGCCGCTTTTCATGTGCTTTAAAGGCGATTCGTATCTACCTCCTGAAATCTGTTTCCTGCAATTCTGCCTTGATTTCAAATCCTCTTCTTTGCCTTCCCTCAATATATTTGTGGACGAGAGTTATCATTTATAACTCTGCAGGTTTGTGAATTGCAGTGCCCTGAACCTCCATTTTACAACTCGTTTTTATGGGAGCTGGCCGCAAAATCGCAGAATGGCTTCAGGCCCTGTTCTGGTTCCGGGGGCCAGGCTGAGCCTGTGGTTAATTCTTCTTTCTGATGGGAAAATAGAGTGACCTGTGCCTGTCCCAACACCAAGAGCTAGTCTCTCGTTGGTTCCACGTCTTCCCGTTTATCCTCAGGACAAATTGCAACCTGCATGGAACAGGAGGTTAAAGGTGCTGATGCTCCAAGTAGGGAGCTTGCTAGTAAAGCGGCTGGAATGGCGAACCCGGGCACAAGGAGATGAGAAATGAGGTGCGTTTTAGAAACCTTTCCCCATCACACGGTGTACCATCTTCTGGGTTTCTCATGCATGTTTTTGATGTAGGAAGATGCCCTTGAACCTGGAGATTTGGGACCCATGCGATGGGTACCACGCAGTATTCCTTTAAAGGGTCTGCGTTTGCTCACCCAACCTCACCAAACCTCTCAGCCCCAAGAGTGTCCACCCTTATGTCTCATCCAGCTGTGCGTCTAGATATGGTCAATCCAGGTTGCATCACAGCCCCTGAACGCATTGTGTAAGAATTTCTCTCTCTTTCACTGTCTTTGTTTCATGGGTGTTTCAAAGTAATTTATTTTTATAATGGGGTTTAGCTGCTTTTCACTGCTGTGTTTATGCCGCTTTACACCCACTTGACACACTAACAGAGAGATATCAATACATAGGTTTTACGATTATTATTAGTCAGATATATTCTTGTGCGGTGAATAGGGCGTGTTGAGTCCAGTTCTCTGAGCAAGGAGTAGGTCTTGTCTATTACATATTGGGTTTATGGAACGGTATCTGAGCTAATTTGATACCCTTGTTTTATGTATCACCCCACCTCACCTTTCCCGTTAAGCAGCCATAGTGTGTTTTCTGCATGTGTGACTCTGTTCTGTTTTGTAATTCAGTTCAAGTGTAACGGTTTTTACATTCCCTCTATCAGTGATACCTTATGAGAAGTGTCCTTTTCTGTGTGACTTATTTCACTTAGAATCGTCGTACCTAAATCCTCTCATCATGCTGCTACTAACCTTACGACATTGATTTCATGGCTGAGTGATATTCCATTGTACATAAGGATCACAACTTCTTTATCCATTTTTCTCTTTCCTGGGATATTTAAGGTGGAATGAAGTGGAGGTCCTGGTCAACAGAGCAGCCCTAAACTTTGGGGTGCTTGTGTCTTGCTGATTTTTAATTTTCCCAATTTATACCCCCATGAGTGGAAGTGCCCTATGCTCTCTAAGCTGTGTTTTTCAGATGTTTCAGGACTCACCGGACACTTCTCCGGAGTGGCTCTTGGCAATTTACATCCCGCCCATCAGTGTAGCAAGGCTCCCATTTCTCCATGGCCTGTCCTGCATTTCTGGTTTTGACACTTTTTTCAGCATGGCCCTTTTGACCGATGGGAAGCGAGACTTCTTTGTAGCGCTGATTTGCCTTTCCAGGTTGCTTGGTTGGCCAAAAAGGGCGTATGCGTTTTTTCCTGAATATATTCAGGAAAATACGCATACGCCCTTTTTGGCCAAGGGCATCATTGTCAACGTTTTGCCGCTTTTCATGTGCTTTAAAGGCGATTCGTATCTACCTCCTGAAATCTGTTTCCTGCAATTCTGCCTTGATTTCAAATCCTCTTCTTTGCCTTCCCTCAATATATTTGTGGACGACAGTTATCATTTATAACTCTGCAGGTTTGTGAATTGCAGTGCCCTGAACCTCCATTTTACAACTCGTTTTTATGGGAGCTGGCCGCAAAATCGCAGAATGGCTTCAGGCCCTGTTCTGGTTCCGGGGGCCAGGCTGAGCCTGTGGTTAATTCTTCTTTCTGATGGGAAAATAGAGTGACCTGTGCCTGTCCCAACACCAAGAGCTAGTCTCTCGTTGGTTCCACGTCTTCCCGTTTATCCTCAGGACAAATTGCAACCTGCATGGAACAGGAGGTTAAAGGTGCTGATGCTCCAAGTAGGGAGCTTGCTAGTAAAGCGGCTGGAATGGCGAACCCGGGCACAAGGAGATGAGAAATGAGGTGCGTTTTAGAAACCTTTCCCCATCACACGGTGTACCATCTTCTGGGTTTCTCATGCATGTTTTTGATGTAGGAAGATGCCCTTGAACCTGGAGATTTGGGACCCATGCGATGGGTACCAGGCAGTATTCCTTTAAAGGGTCTGCGTTTGCTCACCCAACCTCACCAAACCTCTCAGCCCCAAGAGTGTCCACCCTTATGTCTCATCCAGCTGTGCGTCTAGATATGGTCAATCCAGGTTGCATCACAGCCCCTGAACGCATTGTGTAAGAATTTCTCTCTCTTTCACTGTCTTTGTTTCATGGGTGTTTCAAAGTAATTTATTTTTATAATGGGGTTTAGCTGCTTTTCACTGCTGTGTTTATGCCGCTTTACACCCACTTGACACACTAACAGAGAGATATCAATACATAGGTTTTACGATTATTATTAGTCAGATATATTCTTGTGCGGTGAATAGGGCGTGTTGAGTCCAGTTCTCTGAGCAAGGAGTAGGTCTTGTCTATTACATATTGGGTTTATGGAACGGTATCTGAGCTAATTTGATACCCTTGTTTTATGTATCACCCCACCTCACCTTTCCCGTTAAGCAGCCATAGTGTGTTTTCTGCATGTGTGACTCTGTTCTGTTTTGTAATTCAGTTCAAGTGTAACGGTTTTTACATTCCCTCTATCAGTGATACCTTATGAGAAGTGTCCTTTTCTGTGTGACTTATTTCACTTAGAATCGTCGTACCTAAATCCTCTCATCATGCTGCTACTAACCTTACGACATTGATTTCATGGCTGAGTGATATTCCATTGTACATAAGGATCACAACTTCTTTATCCATTTTTCTCTTTCCTGGGATATTTAAGGTGGAATGAAGTGGAGGTCCTGGTCAACAGAGCAGCCCTAAACTTTGGGGTGCTTGTGTCTTGCTGATTTTTAATTTTCCCAATTTATACCCCCATGAGTGGAAGTGCCCTATGCTCTCTAAGCTGTGTTTTTCAGATGTTTCAGGACTCACCGGACACTTCTCCGGAGTGGCTCTTGGCAATTTACATCCCGCCCATCAGTGTAGCAAGGCTCCCATTTCTCCATGGCCTGTCCTGCATTTCTGGTTTTGACACTTTTTTCAGCATGGCCCTTTTGACCGATGGGAAGCGAGACTTCTTTGTAGCGCTGATTTGCCTTTCCAGGTTGCTTGGTTGGCCAAAAAGGGCGTATGCGTTTTTTCCTGAATATATTCAGGAAAATACGCATACGCCCTTTTTGGCCAAGGGCATCATTGTCAACGTTTTGCCGCTTTTCATGTGCTTTAAAGGCGATTCGTATCTACCTCCTGAAATCTGTTTCCTGCAATTCTGCCTTGATTTCAAATCCTCTTCTTTGCCTTCCCTCAATATATTTGTGGACGACAGTTATCATTTATAACTCTGCAGGTTTGTGAATTGCAGTGCCCTGAACCTCCATTTTACAACTCGTTTTTATGGGAGCTGGCCGCAAAATCGCAGAATGGCTTCAGGCCCTGTTCTGGTTCCGGGGGGCAGGCTGAGCCTGTGGTTAATTCTTCTTTCTGATGGGAAAATAGAGTGACCTGTGCCTGTCCCAACACCAAGAGCTAGTCTCTCGTTGGTTCCACGTCTTCCCGTTTATCCTCAGGACAAATTGCAACCTGTATGGAACAGGAGGTTAAAGGTGCTGATGCTCCAAGTAGGGAGCTTGCTAGTAAAGCGGCTGGAATGGCGAACCCGGGCACAAGGAGATGAGAAATGAGGTGCGTTTTAGAAACCTTTCCCCATCACACGGTGTACCATCTTCTGGGTTTCTCATGCATGTTTTCGATGTAGGAAGATGCCCTTGAACCTGGAGATTTGGGACCCATGCGATGGGTACCACGCAGTATTCCTTTAAAGGGTCTGCGTTTGCTCACCCAACCTCACCAAACCTCTCAGCCCCAAGAGTGTCCACCCTTATGTCTCATCCAGCTGTGGGTCTAGATATGGTCAATCCAGGTTGCATCACAGCCCCTGAACGCATTGTGTAAGAATTTCTCTCTCTTTCACTGTCTTTGTTTCATGGGTGTTTCAAAGTAATTTATTTTTATAATGGGGTTTAGCTGCTTTTCACTGCTGTGTTTATGCCGCTTTACACCCACTTGACACACTAACAGAGAGATATCAATACATAGGTTTTACGATTATTATTAGTCAGATATATTCTTGTGCGGTGAATAGGGCATGTTGAGTCCAGTTCTCTGAGCAAGGAGTAGGTCTTGTCTATTACATATTGGGTTTATGGAACGGTATCTGAGCTAATTTGATACCCTTGTTTTATGTATCACCCCACCTCACCTTTCCCGTTAAGCAGCCATAGTGTGTTTTCTGCATGTGTGACTCTGTTCTGTTTTGTAATTCAGTTCAAGTGTAACGGTTTTTACATTCCCTCTATCAGTGATACCTTATGAGAAGTGTCCTTTTCTGTGTGACTTATTTCACTTAGAATCGTCGTACCTAAATCCACTCATCATGCTGCTACTAACCTTACGACATTGATTTCATGGCTGAGTGATATTCCATTGTACATAAGGACCACAACTTCTTTATTCATTTTTCTCTTTCCTGGGATATTTAAGGTGGAATGAAGTGGAGGTCCTGGTCAACAGAGCAGCCCTAAACTTTGGGGTGCTTGTGTCTTGCTGATTTTTAATTTTCCCAATTTATACCCCCATGAGTGGAAGTGCCCTATGCTCTCTAAGCTGTGTTTTTCAGATGTTTCAGGACTCACCGGACACTTCTCCAGAGTGGCTCTTGGCAATTTACATCCCGCCCATCAGTGTAGCAAGGCTCCCATTTCTCCATGGCCTGTCCTGCATTTCTGGTTTTGACACTTTTTTCAGCATGGCCCTTTTGACCGATGGGAAGCGAGACTTCTTTGTAGCGCTGATTTGCCTTTCCAGGTTCCTTGGTTGGCCAAAAAGGGCGTATGCGTTTTTTCCTGAATATATTCAGGAAAAAACGCATACGCCCTTTTTGGCCAAGGGCATCATTGTCAACGTTTTGCCGCTTTTCATGTGCTTTAAAGGCGATTCGTATCTACCTCCTGAAATCTGTTTCCTGCAATTCTGCCTTGATTTCAAATCCTCTTCTTTGCCTTCCCTCAATATATTTGTGGACGAGAGTTATCATTTATAACTCTGCAGGTTTGTGAATTGCAGTGCCCTGAACCTCCATTTTACAACTCGTTTTTATGGGAGCTGGCCGCAAAATCGCAGAATGGCTTCAGGCCCTGTTCTGGTTCCGGGGGGCAGGCTGAGCCTGTGGTTAATTCTTCTTTCTGATGGGAAAATAGAGTGACCTGTGCCTGTCCCAACACCAAGAGCTAGTCTCTCGTTGGTTCCACGTCTTCCCGTTTATCCTCAGGACAAATTGCAACCTGTATGGAACAGGAGGTTAAAGGTGCTGATGCTCCAAGTAGGGAGCTTGCTAGTAAAGCGGCTGGAATGGCGAACCCGGGCACAAGGAGATGAGAAATGAGGTGCGTTTTAGAAACCTTTCCCCATCACACGGTGTACCATCTTCTGGGTTTCTCATGCATGTTTTTGATGTAGGAAGATGCCCTTGAACCTGGAGATTTGGGACCCATGCGATGGGTACCACGCAGTATTCCTTTAAAGGGTCTGCGTTTGCTCACCCAACCTCACCAAACCTCTCAGCGCCAAGAGTGTCCACCCTTATGTCTCATCCAGCTGTGCGCCTAGATATGGTCAATCCAGGTTGCATCACAGCCCCTGAACGCATTGTGTAAGAATTTCTCTCTCTTTCACTGTCTTTGTTTCATGGGTGTTTCAAAGTAATTTATTTTTATAATGGGGTTTAGCTGCTTTTCACTGCTGTGTTTATGCCGCTTTACACCCACTTGACACACTAACAGAGAGATATCAATACATAGGTTTTACGATTATTATTAGTCAGATATATTCTTGTGCGGTGAATAGGGCGTGTTGAGTCCAGTTCTCTGAGCAAGGAGTAGGTCTTGTCTATTACATATTGGGTTTATGGAACGGTATCTGAGCTAATTTGATACCCTTGTTTTATGTATCACCCCACCTCACCTTTCCCGTTAAGCAGCCATAGTGTGTTTTCTGCATGTGTGACTCTGTTCTGTTTTGTAATTCAGTTCAAGTGTAACGGTTTTTACATTCCCTCTATCAGTGATACCTTATGAGAAGTGTCCTTTTCTGTGTGACTTATTTCACTTAGAATCGTCGTACCTAAATCCACTCATCATGCTGCTACTAACCTTACGACATTGATTTCATGGCTGAGTGATATTCCATTGTACATAAGGACCACAACTTCTTTATCCATTTTTCTCTTTCCTGGGATATTGAAGGTGGAATGAAGTGGAGGTCCTGGTCAACAGAGCAGCCCTAAACTTTGGGGTGCTTGTGTCTTGCTGATTTTTAATTTTCCCAATTTATACCCCCATGAGTGGAAGTGCCCTATGCTCTCTAAGCTGTGTTTTTCAGATGTTTCAGGACTCACCGGACACTTCTCCAGAGTGGCTCTTGGCAATTTACATCCCGCCCATCAGTGTAGCAAGGCTCCCATTTCTCCATGGCCTGTCCTGCATTTCTGGTTTTGACACTTTTTTCAGCATGGCCCTTTTGACCGATGGGAAGCGAGACTTCTTTGTAGCGCTGATTTGCCTTTCCAGGTTGCTTGGTTGGCCAAAAAGGGCGTATGCGTTTTTTCCTGAATATATTCAGGAAAAAACGCATACGCCCTTTTTGGCCAAGGGCATCATTGTCAACGTTTTGCCGCTTTTCATGTGCTTTAAAGGCGATTCGTATCTACCTCCTGAAATCTGTTTCCTGCAATTCTGCCTTGATTTCAAATCCTCTTCTTTGCCTTCCCTCAATATATTTGTGGACGAGAGTTATCATTTATAACTCTGCAGGTTTGTGAATTGCAGTGCCCTGAACCTCCATTTTACAACTCGTTTTTATGGGAGCTGGCCGCAAAATCGCAGAATGGCTTCAGGCCCTGTTCTGGTTCCGGGGGGCAGGCTGAGCCTGTGGTTAATTCTTCTTTCTGATGGGAAAATAGAGTGACCTGTGCCTGTCCCAACACCAAGAGCTAGTCTCTCGTTGGTTCCACGTCTTCCCGTTTATCCTCAGGACAAATTGCAACCTGTATGGAACAGGAGGTTAAAGGTGCTGATGCTCCAAGTAGGGAGCTTGCTAGTAAAGCGGCTGGAATGGCGAACCCGGGCACAAGGAGATGAGAAATGAGGTGCGTTTTAGAAACCTTTCCCCATCACACGGTGTACCATCTTCTGGGTTTCTCATGCATGTTTTTGATGTAGGAAGATGCCCTTGAACCTGGAGATTTGGGACCCATGCGATGGGTACCACGCAGTATTCCTTTAAAGGGTCTGCGTTTGCTCACCCAACCTCACCAAACCTCTCAGCCCCAAGAGTGTCCACCCTTATGTCTCATCCAGCTGTGCGTCTAGATATGGTCAATCCAGGTTGCATCACAGCCCCTGAACGCATTGTTTAAGAATTTCTCTCTCTTTCACTGTCTTTGTTTCATGGGTGTTTCAAAGTAATTTATTTTTATAATGGGGTTTAGCTGCTTTTCACTGCTGTGTTTATGCCGCTTTACACCCACTTGACACACTAACAGAGAGATATCAATACATAGGTTTTACGATTATTATTAGTCAGATATATTCTTGTGCGGTGAATAGGGCGTGTTGAGTCCAGTTCTCTGAGCAAGGAGTAGGTCTTGCCTATTACATATTGGGTTTATGGAACGGTATCTGAGCTAATTTGATACCCTTGTTTTATGTATCACCCCACCTCACCTTTCCCGTTAAGCAGCCATAGTGTGTTTTCTGCATGTGTGACTCTGTTCTGTTTTGTAATTCAATTCAAGTGTAACGGTTTTTACATTCCCTCTATCAGTGATACCTTATGAGAAGTGTCCTTTTCTGTGTGACTTATTTCACTTAGAATCGTCGTACCTAAATCCTCTCATCATGCTGCTACTAACCTTACGACATTGATTTCATGGCTGAGTGATATTCCATTGTACATAAGGATCACAACTTCTTTATCCATTTTTCTCTTTCCTGGGATATTTAAGGTGGAATGAAGTGGAGGTCCTGGTCAACAGAGCAGCCCTAAACTTTGGGGTGCTTGTGTCTTGCTGATTTTTAATTTTCCCAATTTATACCCCCATGAGTGGAAGTGCCCTATGCTCTCTAAGCTGTGTTTTTCAGATGTTTCAGGACTCACCGGACACTTCTCCGGAGTGGCTCTTGGCAATTTACATCCCGCCCATCAGTGTAGCAAGGCTCCCATTTCTCCATGGCCTGTCCTGCATTTCTGGTTTTGACACTTTTTTCAGCATGGCCCTTTTGACCGATGGGAAGCGAGACTTCTTTGTAGCGCTGATTTGCCTTTCCAGGTTGCTTGGTTGGCCAAAAAGGGCGTATGCGTTTTTTCCTGAATATATTCAGGAAAAAACGCATACGCCCTTTTTGGCCAAGGGCATCATTGTCAACGTTTTGCCGCTTTTCATGTGCTTTAAAGGCGATTCGTATCTACCTCCTGAAATCTGTTTCCTGCAATTCTGCCTTGATTTCAAATCCTCTTCTTTGCCTTCCCTCAATATATTTGTGGACGAGAGTTATCATTTATAACTCTGCAGGTTTGTGAATTGCAGTGCCCTGAACCTCCATTTTACAACTCGTTTTTATGGGAGCTGGCCGCAAAATCGCAGAATGGCTTCAGGCCCTGTTCTGGTTCCGGGGGGCAGGCTGAGCCTGTGGTTAATTCTTCTTTCTGATGGGAAAATAGAGTGACCTGTGCCTGTCCCAACACCAAGAGCTAGTCTCTCGTTGGTTCCACGTCTTCCCGTTTATCCTCAGGACAAATTGCAACCTGTATGGAACAGGAGGTTAAAGGTGCTGATGCTCCAAGTAGGGAGCTTGCTAGTAAAGCGGCTGGAATGGCGAACCCGGGCACAAGGAGATGAGAAATGAGGTGCGTTTTAGAAACCTTTCCCCATCACACGGTGTACCATCTTCTGGGTTTCTCATGCATGTTTTTGATGTAGGAAGATGCCCTTGAACCTGGAGATTTGGGACCCATGCGATGGGTACCACGCAGTATTCCTTTAAAGGGTCTGCGTTTGCTCACCCAACCTCACCAAACCTCTCAGCCCCAAGAGTGTCCACCCTTATGTCTCATCCAGCTGTGCGTCTAGATATGGTCAATCCAGGTTGCATCACAGCCCCTGAACGCATTGTGTAAGAATTTCTCTCTCTTTCACTGTCTTTGTTTCATGGGTGTTTCAAAGTAATTTATTTTTATAATGGGGTTTAGCTGCTTTTCACTGCTGTGTTTATGCCGCTTTACACCCACTTGACACACTAACAGAGAGATATCAATACATAGGTTTTACGATTATTATTAGTCAGATATATTCTTGTGCGGTGAATAGGGCGTGTTGAGTCCAGTTCTCTGAGCAAGGAGTAGGTCTTGTCTATTACATATTGGGTTTATGGAACGGTATCTGAGCTAATTTGATACCCTTGTTTTATGTATCACCCCACCTCACCTTTCCCGTTAAGCAGCCATAGTGTGTTTTCTGCATGTGTGACTCTGTTCTGTTTTGTAATTCAGTTCAAGTGTAACGGTTTTTACATTCCCTCTATCAGTGATACCTTATGAGAAGTGTCCTTTTCTGTGTGACTTATTTCACTTAGAATCGTCGTACCTAAATCCTCTCATCATGCTGCTACTAACCTTACGACATTGATTTCATGGCTGAGTGATATTCCATTGTACATAAGGATCACAACTTCTTTATCCATTTTTCTCTTTCCTGGGATATTTAAGGTGGAATGAAGTGGAGGTCCTGGTCAACAGAGCAGCCCTAAACTTTGGGGTGCTTGTGTCTTGCTGATTTTTAATTTTCCCAATTTATACCCCCATGAGTGGAAGTGCCCTATGCTCTCTAAGCTGTGTTTTTCAGATGTTTCAGGACTCACCGGACACTTCTCCGGAGTGGCTCTTGGCAATTTACATCCCGCCCATCAGTGTAGCAAGGCTCCCATTTCTCCATGGCCTGTCCTGCATTTCTGGTTTTGACACTTTTTTCAGCATGGCCCTTTTGACCGATGGGAAGCGAGACTTCTTTGTAGCGCTGATTTGCCTTTCCAGGTTGCTTGGTTGGCCAAAAAGGGCGTATGCGTTTTTTCCTGAATATATTCAGGAAAATACGCATACGCCCTTTTTGGCCAAGGGCATCATTGTCAACGTTTTGCCGCTTTTCATGTGCTTTAAAGGCGATTCGTATCTACCTCCTGAAATCTGTTTCCTGCAATTCTGCCTTGATTTCAAATCCTCTTCTTTGCCTTCCCTCAATATATTTGTGGACGACAGTTATCATTTATAACTCTGCAGGTTTGTGAATTGCAGTGCCCTGAACCTCCATTTTACAACTCGTTTTTATGGGAGCTGGCCGCAAAATCGCAGAATGGCTTCAGGCCCTGTTCTGGTTCCGGGGGGCAGGCTGAGCCTGTGGTTAATTCTTCTTTCTGATGGGAAAATAGAGTGACCTGTGCCTGTCCCAACACCAAGAGCTAGTCTCTCGTTGGTTCCACGTCTTCCCGTTTATCCTCAGGACAAATTGCAACCTGTATGGAACAGGAGGTTAAAGGTGCTGATGCTCCAAGTAGGGAGCTTGCTAGTAAAGCGGCTGGAATGGCGAACCCGGGCACAAGGAGATGAGAAATGAGGTGCGTTTTAGAAACCTTTCCCCATCACACGGTGTACCATCTTCTGGGTTTCTCATGCATGTTTTCGATGTAGGAAGATGCCCTTGAACCTGGAGATTTGGGACCCATGCGATGGGTACCACGCAGTATTCCTTTAAAGGGTCTGCGTTTGCTCACCCAACCTCACCAAACCTCTCAGCCCCAAGAGTGTCCACCCTTATGTCTCATCCAGCTGTGGGTCTAGATATGGTCAATCCAGGTTGCATCACAGCCCCTGAACGCATTGTGTAAGAATTTCTCTCTCTTTCACTGTCTTTGTTTCATGGGTGTTTCAAAGTAATTTATTTTTATAATGGGGTTTAGCTGCTTTTCACTGCTGTGTTTATGCCGCTTTACACCCACTTGACACACTAACAGAGAGATATCAATACATAGGTTTTACGATTATTATTAGTCAGATATATTCTTGTGCGGTGAATAGGGCATGTTGAGTCCAGTTCTCTGAGCAAGGAGTAGGTCTTGTCTATTACATATTGGGTTTATGGAACGGTATCTGAGCTAATTTGATACCCTTGTTTTATGTATCACCCCACCTCACCTTTCCCGTTAAGCAGCCATAGTGTGTTTTCTGCATGTGTGACTCTGTTCTGTTTTGTAATTCAGTTCAAGTGTAACGGTTTTTACATTCCCTCTATCAGTGATACCTTATGAGAAGTGTCCTTTTCTGTGTGACTTATTTCACTTAGAATCGTCGTACCTAAATCCACTCATCATGCTGCTACTAACCTTACGACATTGATTTCATGGCTGAGTGATATTCCATTGTACATAAGGACCACAACTTCTTTATTCATTTTTCTCTTTCCTGGGATATTTAAGGTGGAATGAAGTGGAGGTCCTGGTCAACAGAGCAGCCCTAAACTTTGGGGTGCTTGTGTCTTGCTGATTTTTAATTTTCCCAATTTATACCCCCATGAGTGGAAGTGCCCTATGCTCTCTAAGCTGTGTTTTTCAGATGTTTCAGGACTCACCGGACACTTCTCCAGAGTGGCTCTTGGCAATTTACATCCCGCCCATCAGTGTAGCAAGGCTCCCATTTCTCCATGGCCTGTCCTGCATTTCTGGTTTTGACACTTTTTTCAGCATGGCCCTTTTGACCGATGGGAAGCGAGACTTCTTTGTAGCGCTGATTTGCCTTTCCAGGTTCCTTGGTTGGCCAAAAAGGGCGTATGCGTTTTTTCCTGAATATATTCAGGAAAAAACGCATACGCCCTTTTTGGCCAAGGGCATCATTGTCAACGTTTTGCCGCTTTTCATGTGCTTTAAAGGCGATTCGTATCTACCTCCTGAAATCTGTTTCCTGCAATTCTGCCTTGATTTCAAATCCTCTTCTTTGCCTTCCCTCAATATATTTGTGGACGAGAGTTATCATTTATAACTCTGCAGGTTTGTGAATTGCAGTGCCCTGAACCTCCATTTTACAACTCGTTTTTATGGGAGCTGGCCGCAAAATCGCAGAATGGCTTCAGGCCCTGTTCTGGTTCCGGGGGGCAGGCTGAGCCTGTGGTTAATTCTTCTTTCTGATGGGAAAATAGAGTGACCTGTGCCTGTCCCAACACCAAGAGCTAGTCTCTCGTTGGTTCCACGTCTTCCCGTTTATCCTCAGGACAAATTGCAACCTGTATGGAACAGGAGGTTAAAGGTGCTGATGCTCCAAGTAGGGAGCTTGCTAGTAAAGCGGCTGGAATGGCGAACCCGGGCACAAGGAGATGAGAAATGAGGTGCGTTTTAGAAACCTTTCCCCATCACACGGTGTACCATCTTCTGGGTTTCTCATGCATGTTTTTGATGTAGGAAGATGCCCTTGAACCTGGAGATTTGGGACCCATGCGATGGGTACCACGCAGTATTCCTTTAAAGGGTCTGCGTTTGCTCACCCAACCTCACCAAACCTCTCAGCGCCAAGAGTGTCCACCCTTATGTCTCATCCAGCTGTGCGCCTAGATATGGTCAATCCAGGTTGCATCACAGCCCCTGAACGCATTGTGTAAGAATTTCTCTCTCTTTCACTGTCTTTGTTTCATGGGTGTTTCAAAGTAATTTATTTTTATAATGGGGTTTAGCTGCTTTTCACTGCTGTGTTTATGCCGCTTTACACCCACTTGACACACTAACAGAGAGATATCAATACATAGGTTTTACGATTATTATTAGTCAGATATATTCTTGTGCGGTGAATAGGGCGTGTTGAGTCCAGTTCTCTGAGCAAGGAGTAGGTCTTGTTTATTACATATTGGGTTTATGGAACGGTATCTGAGCTAATTTGATACCCTTGTTTTATGTATCACCCCACCTCACCTTTCCCGTTAAGCAGCCATAGTGTGTTTTCTGCATGTGTGACTCTGTTCTGTTTTGTAATTCAGTTCAAGTGTAACGGTTTTTACATTCCCTCTATCAGTGATACCTTATGAGAAGTGTCCTTTTCTGTGTGACTTATTTCACTTAGAATCGTCGTACCTAAATCCACTCATCATGCTGCTACTAACCTTACGACATTGATTTCATGGCTGAGTGATATTCCATTGTACATAAGGACCACAACTTCTTTATCCATTTTTCTCTTTCCTGGGATATTGAAGGTGGAATGAAGTGGAGGTCCTGGTCAACAGAGCAGCCCTAAACTTTGGGGTGCTTGTGTCTTGCTGATTTTTAATTTTCCCAATTTATACCCCCATGAGTGGAAGTGCCCTATGCTCTCTAAGCTGTGTTTTTCAGATGTTTCAGGACTCACCGGACACTTCTCCAGAGTGGCTCTTGGCAATTTACATCCCGCCCATCAGTGTAGCAAGGCTCCCATTTCTCCATGGCCTGTCCTGCATTTCTGGTTTTGACACTTTTTTCAGCATGGCCCTTTTGACCGATGGGAAGCGAGACTTCTTTGTAGCGCTGATTTGCCTTTCCAGGTTGCTTGGTTGGCCAAAAAGGGCGTATGCGTTTTTTCCTGAATATATTCAGGAAAAAACGCATACGCCCTTTTTGGCCAAGGGCATCATTGTCAACGTTTTGCCGCTTTTCATGTGCTTTAAAGGCGATTCGTATCTACCTCCTGAAATCTGTTTCCTGCAATTCTGCCTTGATTTCAAATCCTCTTCTTTGCCTTCCCTCAATATATTTGTGGACGAGAGTTATCATTTATAACTCTGCAGGTTTGTGAATTGCAGTGCCCTGAACCTCCATTTTACAACTCGTTTTTATGGGAGCTGGCCGCAAAATCGCAGAATGGCTTCAGGCCCTGTTCTGGTTCCGGGGGGCAGGCTGAGCCTGTGGTTAATTCTTCTTTCTGATGGGAAAATAGAGTGACCTGTGCCTGTCCCAACACCAAGAGCTAGTCTCTCGTTGGTTCCACGTCTTCCCGTTTATCCTCAGGACAAATTGCAACCTGTATGGAACAGGAGGTTAAAGGTGCTGATGCTCCAAGTAGGGAGCTTGCTAGTAAAGCGGCTGGAATGGCGAACCCGGGCACAAGGAGATGAGAAATGAGGTGCGTTTTAGAAACCTTTCCCCATCACACGGTGTACCATCTTCTGGGTTTCTCATGCATGTTTTTGATGTAGGAAGATGCCCTTGAACCTGGAGATTTGGGACCCATGCGATGGGTACCACGCAGTATTCCTTTAAAGGGTCTGCGTTTGCTCACCCAACCTCACCAAACCTCTCAGCCCCAAGAGTGTCCACCCTTATGTCTCATCCAGCTGTGCGTCTAGATATGGTCAATCCAGGTTGCATCACAGCCCCTGAACGCATTGTTTAAGAATTTCTCTCTCTTTCACTGTCTTTGTTTCATGGGTGTTTCAAAGTAATTTATTTTTATAATGGGGTTTAGCTGCTTTTCACTGCTGTGTTTATGCCGCTTTACACCCACTTGACACACTAACAGAGAGATATCAATACATAGGTTTTACGATTATTATTAGTCAGATATATTCTTGTGCGGTGAATAGGGCGTGTTGAGTCCAGTTCTCTGAGCAAGGAGTAGGTCTTGCCTATTACATATTGGGTTTATGGAACGGTATCTGAGCTAATTTGATACCCTTGTTTTATGTATCACCCCACCTCACCTTTCCCGTTAAGCAGCCATAGTGTGTTTTCTGCATGTGTGACTCTGTTCTGTTTTGTAATTCAATTCAAGTGTAACGGTTTTTACATTCCCTCTATCAGTGATACCTTATGAGAAGTGTCCTTTTCTGTGTGACTTATTTCACTTAGAATCGTCGTACCTAAATCCTCTCATCATGCTGCTACTAACCTTACGACATTGATTTCATGGCTGAGTGATATTCCATTGTACATAAGGATCACAACTTCTTTATCCATTTTTCTCTTTCCTGGGATATTTAAGGTGGAATGAAGTGGAGGTCCTGGTCAACAGAGCAGCCCTAAACTTTGGGGTGCTTGTGTCTTGCTGATTTTTAATTTTCCCAATTTATACCCCCATGAGTGGAAGTGCCCTATGCTCTCTAAGCTGTGTTTTTCAGATGTTTCAGGACTCACCGGACACTTCTCCGGAGTGGCTCTTGGCAATTTACATCCCGCCCATCAGTGTAGCAAGGCTCCCATTTCTCCATGGCCTGTCCTGCATTTCTGGTTTTGACACTTTTTTCAGCATGGCCCTTTTGACCGATGGGAAGCGAGACTTCTTTGTAGCGCTGATTTGCCTTTCCAGGTTGCTTGGTTGGCCAAAAAGGGCGTATGCGTTTTTTCCTGAATATATTCAGGAAAAAACGCATACGCCCTTTTTGGCCAAGGGCATCATTGTCAACGTTTTGCCGCTTTTCATGTGCTTTAAAGGCGATTCGTATCTACCTCCTGAAATCTGTTTCCTGCAATTCTGCCTTGATTTCAAATCCTCTTCTTTGCCTTCCCTCAATATATTTGTGGACGAGAGTTATCATTTATAACTCTGCAGGTTTGTGAATTGCAGTGCCCTGAACCTCCATTTTACAACTCGTTTTTATGGGAGCTGGCCGCAAAATCGCAGAATGGCTTCAGGCCCTGTTCTGGTTCCGGGGGGCAGGCTGAGCCTGTGGTTAATTCTTCTTTCTGATGGGAAAATAGAGTGACCTGTGCCTGTCCCAACACCAAGAGCTAGTCTCTCGTTGGTTCCACGTCTTCCCGTTTATCCTCAGGACAAATTGCAACCTGTATGGAACAGGAGGTTAAAGGTGCTGATGCTCCAAGTAGGGAGCTTGCTAGTAAAGCGGCTGGAATGGCGAACCCGGGCACAAGGAGATGAGAAATGAGGTGCGTTTTAGAAACCTTTCCCCATCACACGGTGTACCATCTTCTGGGTTTCTCATGCATGTTTTTGATGTAGGAAGATGCCCTTGAACCTGGAGATTTGGGACCCATGCGATGGGTACCACGCAGTATTCCTTTAAAGGGTCTGCGTTTGCTCACCCAACCTCACCAAACCTCTCAGCCCCAAGAGTGTCCACCCTTATGTCTCATCCAGCTGTGCGTCTAGATATGGTCAATCCAGGTTGCATCACAGCCCCTGAACGCATTGTGTAAGAATTTCTCTCTCTTTCACTGTCTTTGTTTCATGGGTGTTTCAAAGTAATTTATTTTTATAATGGGGTTTAGCTGCTTTTCACTGCTGTGTTTATGCCGCTTTACACCCACTTGACACACTAACAGAGAGATATCAATACATAGGTTTTACGATTATTATTAGTCAGATATATTCTTGTGCGGTGAATAGGGCGTGTTGAGTCCAGTTCTCTGAGCAAGGAGTAGGTCTTGTCTATTACATATTGGGTTTATGGAACGGTATCTGAGCTAATTTGATACCCTTGTTTTATGTATCACCCCACCTCACCTTTCCCGTTAAGCAGCCATAGTGTGTTTTCTGCATGTGTGACTCTGTTCTGTTTTGTAATTCAGTTCAAGTGTAACGGTTTTTACATTCCCTCTATCAGTGATACCTTATGAGAAGTGTCCTTTTCTGTGTGACTTATTTCACTTAGAATCGTCGTACCTAAATCCTCTCATCATGCTGCTACTAACCTTACGACATTGATTTCATGGCTGAGTGATATTCCATTGTACATAAGGATCACAACTTCTTTATCCATTTTTCTCTTTCCTGGGATATTTAAGGTGGAATGAAGTGGAGGTCCTGGTCAACAGAGCAGCCCTAAACTTTGGGGTGCTTGTGTCTTGCTGATTTTTAATTTTCCCAATTTATACCCCCATGAGTGGAAGTGCCCTATGCTCTCTAAGCTGTGTTTTTCAGATGTTTCAGGACTCACCGGACACTTCTCCGGAGTGGCTCTTGGCAATTTACATCCCGCCCATCAGTGTAGCAAGGCTCCCATTTCTCCATGGCCTGTCCTGCATTTCTGGTTTTGACACTTTTTTCAGCATGGCCCTTTTGACCGATGGGAAGCGAGACTTCTTTGTAGCGCTGATTTGCCTTTCCAGGTTGCTTGGTTGGCCAAAAAGGGCGTATGCGTTTTTTCCTGAATATATTCAGGAAAATACGCATACGCCCTTTTTGGCCAAGGGCATCATTGTCAACGTTTTGCCGCTTTTCATGTGCTTTAAAGGCGATTCGTATCTACCTCCTGAAATCTGTTTCCTGCAATTCTGCCTTGATTTCAAATCCTCTTCTTTGCCTTCCCTCAATATATTTGTGGACGACAGTTATCATTTATAACTCTGCAGGTTTGTGAATTGCAGTGCCCTGAACCTCCATTTTACAACTCGTTTTTATGGGAGCTGGCCGCAAAATCGCAGAATGGCTTCAGGCCCTGTTCTGGTTCCGGGGGGCAGGCTGAGCCTGTGGTTAATTCTTCTTTCTGATGGGAAAATAGAGTGACCTGTGCCTGTCCCAACACCAAGAGCTAGTCTCTCGTTGGTTCCACGTCTTCCCGTTTATCCTCAGGACAAATTGCAACCTGTATGGAACAGGAGGTTAAAGGTGCTGATGCTCCAAGTAGGGAGCTTGCTAGTAAAGCGGCTGGAATGGCGAACCCGGGCACAAGGAGATGAGAAATGAGGTGCGTTTTAGAAACCTTTCCCCATCACACGGTGTACCATCTTCTGGGTTTCTCATGCATGTTTTCGATGTAGGAAGATGCCCTTGAACCTGGAGATTTGGGACCCATGCGATGGGTACCACGCAGTATTCCTTTAAAGGGTCTGCGTTTGCTCACCCAACCTCACCAAACCTCTCAGCCCCAAGAGTGTCCACCCTTATGTCTCATCCAGCTGTGGGTCTAGATATGGTCAATCCAGGTTGCATCACAGCCCCTGAACGCATTGTGTAAGAATTTCTCTCTCTTTCACTGTCTTTGTTTCATGGGTGTTTCAAAGTAATTTATTTTTATAATGGGGTTTAGCTGCTTTTCACTGCTGTGTTTATGCCGCTTTACACCCACTTGACACACTAACAGAGAGATATCAATACATAGGTTTTACGATTATTATTAGTCAGATATATTCTTGTGCGGTGAATAGGGCATGTTGAGTCCAGTTCTCTGAGCAAGGAGTAGGTCTTGTCTATTACATATTGGGTTTATGGAACGGTATCTGAGCTAATTTGATACCCTTGTTTTATGTATCACCCCACCTCACCTTTCCCGTTAAGCAGCCATAGTGTGTTTTCTGCATGTGTGACTCTGTTCTGTTTTGTAATTCAGTTCAAGTGTAACGGTTTTTACATTCCCTCTATCAGTGATACCTTATGAGAAGTGTCCTTTTCTGTGTGACTTATTTCACTTAGAATCGTCGTACCTAAATCCACTCATCATGCTGCTACTAACCTTACGACATTGATTTCATGGCTGAGTGATATTCCATTGTACATAAGGACCACAACTTCTTTATTCATTTTTCTCTTTCCTGGGATATTTAAGGTGGAATGAAGTGGAGGTCCTGGTCAACAGAGCAGCCCTAAACTTTGGGGTGCTTGTGTCTTGCTGATTTTTAATTTTCCCAATTTATACCCCCATGAGTGGAAGTGCCCTATGCTCTCTAAGCTGTGTTTTTCAGATGTTTCAGGACTCACCGGACACTTCTCCAGAGTGGCTCTTGGCAATTTACATCCCGCCCATCAGTGTAGCAAGGCTCCCATTTCTCCATGGCCTGTCCTGCATTTCTGGTTTTGACACTTTTTTCAGCATGGCCCTTTTGACCGATGGGAAGCGAGACTTCTTTGTAGCGCTGATTTGCCTTTCCAGGTTCCTTGGTTGGCCAAAAAGGGCGTATGCGTTTTTTCCTGAATATATTCAGGAAAAAACGCATACGCCCTTTTTGGCCAAGGGCATCATTGTCAACGTTTTGCCGCTTTTCATGTGCTTTAAAGGCGATTCGTATCTACCTCCTGAAATCTGTTTCCTGCAATTCTGCCTTGATTTCAAATCCTCTTCTTTGCCTTCCCTCAATATATTTGTGGACGAGAGTTATCATTTATAACTCTGCAGGTTTGTGAATTGCAGTGCCCTGAACCTCCATTTTACAACTCGTTTTTATGGGAGCTGGCCGCAAAATCGCAGAATGGCTTCAGGCCCTGTTCTGGTTCCGGGGGGCAGGCTGAGCCTGTGGTTAATTCTTCTTTCTGATGGGAAAATAGAGTGACCTGTGCCTGTCCCAACACCAAGAGCTAGTCTCTCGTTGGTTCCACGTCTTCCCGTTTATCCTCAGGACAAATTGCAACCTGTATGGAACAGGAGGTTAAAGGTGCTGATGCTCCAAGTAGGGAGCTTGCTAGTAAAGCGGCTGGAATGGCGAACCCGGGCACAAGGAGATGAGAAATGAGGTGCGTTTTAGAAACCTTTCCCCATCACACGGTGTACCATCTTCTGGGTTTCTCATGCATGTTTTTGATGTAGGAAGATGCCCTTGAACCTGGAGATTTGGGACCCATGCGATGGGTACCACGCAGTATTCCTTTAAAGGGTCTGCGTTTGCTCACCCAACCTCACCAAACCTCTCAGCGCCAAGAGTGTCCACCCTTATGTCTCATCCAGCTGTGCGCCTAGATATGGTCAATCCAGGTTGCATCACAGCCCCTGAACGCATTGTGTAAGAATTTCTCTCTCTTTCACTGTCTTTGTTTCATGGGTGTTTCAAAGTAATTTATTTTTATAATGGGGTTTAGCTGCTTTTCACTGCTGTGTTTATGCCGCTTTACACCCACTTGACACACTAACAGAGAGATATCAATACATAGGTTTTACGATTATTATTAGTCAGATATATTCTTGTGCGGTGAATAGGGCGTGTTGAGTCCAGTTCTCTGAGCAAGGAGTAGGTCTTGTTTATTACATATTGGGTTTATGGAACGGTATCTGAGCTAATTTGATACCCTTGTTTTATGTATCACCCCACCTCACCTTTCCCGTTAAGCAGCCATAGTGTGTTTTCTGCATGTGTGACTCTGTTCTGTTTTGTAATTCAGTTCAAGTGTAACGGTTTTTACATTCCCTCTATCAGTGATACCTTATGAGAAGTGTCCTTTTCTGTGTGACTTATTTCACTTAGAATCGTCGTACCTAAATCCACTCATCATGCTGCTACTAACCTTACGACATTGATTTCATGGCTGAGTGATATTCCATTGTACATAAGGACCACAACTTCTTTATCCATTTTTCTCTTTCCTGGGATATTGAAGGTGGAATGAAGTGGAGGTCCTGGTCAACAGAGCAGCCCTAAACTTTGGGGTGCTTGTGTCTTGCTGATTTTTAATTTTCCCAATTTATACCCCCATGAGTGGAAGTGCCCTATGCTCTCTAAGCTGTGTTTTTCAGATGTTTCAGGACTCACCGGACACTTCTCCAGAGTGGCTCTTGGCAATTTACATCCCGCCCATCAGTGTAGCAAGGCTCCCATTTCTCCATGGCCTGTCCTGCATTTCTGGTTTTGACACTTTTTTCAGCATGGCCCTTTTGACCGATGGGAAGCGAGACTTCTTTGTAGCGCTGATTTGCCTTTCCAGGTTGCTTGGTTGGCCAAAAAGGGCGTATGCGTTTTTTCCTGAATATATTCAGGAAAAAACGCATACGCCCTTTTTGGCCAAGGGCATCATTGTCAACGTTTTGCCGCTTTTCATGTGCTTTAAAGGCGATTCGTATCTACCTCCTGAAATCTGTTTCCTGCAATTCTGCCTTGATTTCAAATCCTCTTCTTTGCCTTCCCTCAATATATTTGTGGACGAGAGTTATCATTTATAACTCTGCAGGTTTGTGAATTGCAGTGCCCTGAACCTCCATTTTACAACTCGTTTTTATGGGAGCTGGCCGCAAAATCGCAGAATGGCTTCAGGCCCTGTTCTGGTTCCGGGGGGCAGGCTGAGCCTGTGGTTAATTCTTCTTTCTGATGGGAAAATAGAGTGACCTGTGCCTGTCCCAACACCAAGAGCTAGTCTCTCGTTGGTTCCACGTCTTCCCGTTTATCCTCAGGACAAATTGCAACCTGTATGGAACAGGAGGTTAAAGGTGCTGATGCTCCAAGTAGGGAGCTTGCTAGTAAAGCGGCTGGAATGGCGAACCCGGGCACAAGGAGATGAGAAATGAGGTGCGTTTTAGAAACCTTTCCCCATCACACGGTGTACCATCTTCTGGGTTTCTCATGCATGTTTTTGATGTAGGAAGATGCCCTTGAACCTGGAGATTTGGGACCCATGCGATGGGTACCACGCAGTATTCCTTTAAAGGGTCTGCGTTTGCTCACCCAACCTCACCAAACCTCTCAGCCCCAAGAGTGTCCACCCTTATGTCTCATCCAGCTGTGCGTCTAGATATGGTCAATCCAGGTTGCATCACAGCCCCTGAACGCATTGTGTAAGAATTTCTCTCTCTTTCACTGTCTTTGTTTCATGGGTGTTTCAAAGTAATTTATTTTTATAATGGGGTTTAGCTGCTTTTCACTGCTGTGTTTATGCCGCTTTACACCCACTTGACACACTAACAGAGAGATATCAATACATAGGTTTTACGATTATTATTAGTCAGATATATTCTTGTGCGGTGAATAGGGCGTGTTGAGTCCAGTTCTCTGAGCAAGGAGTAGGTCTTGCCTATTACATATTGGGTTTATGGAACGGTATCTGAGCTAATTTGATACCCTTGTTTTATGTATCACCCCACCTCACCTTTCCCGTTAAGCAGCCATAGTGTGTTTTCTGCATGTGTGACTCTGTTCTGTTTTGTAATTCAATTCAAGTGTAACGGTTTTTACATTCCCTCTATCAGTGATACCTTATGAGAAGTGTCCTTTTCTGTGTGACTTATTTCACTTAGAATCGTCGTACCTAAATCCTCTCATCATGCTGCTACTAACCTTACGACATTGATTTCATGGCTGAGTGATATTCCATTGTACATAAGGATCACAACTTCTTTATCCATTTTTCTCTTTCCTGGGATATTTAAGGTGGAATGAAGTGGAGGTCCTGGTCAACAGAGCAGCCCTAAACTTTGGGGTGCTTGTGTCTTGCTGATTTTTAATTTTCCCAATTTATACCCCCATGAGTGGAAGTGCCCTATGCTCTCTAAGCTGTGTTTTTCAGATGTTTCAGGACTCACCGGACACTTCTCCGGAGTGGCTCTTGGCAATTTACATCCCGCCCATCAGTGTAGCAAGGCTCCCATTTCTCCATGGCCTGTCCTGCATTTCTGGTTTTGACACTTTTTTCAGCATGGCCCTTTTGACCGATGGGAAGCGAGACTTCTTTGTAGCGCTGATTTGCCTTTCCAGGTTGCTTGGTTGGCCAAAAAGGGCGTATGCGTTTTTTCCTGAATATATTCAGGAAAAAACGCATACGCCCTTTTTGGCCAAGGGCATCATTGTCAACGTTTTGCCGCTTTTCATGTGCTTTAAAGGCGATTCGTATCTACCTCCTGAAATCTGTTTCCTGCAATTCTGCCTTGATTTCAAATCCTCTTCTTTGCCTTCCCTCAATATATTTGTGGACGAGAGTTATCATTTATAACTCTGCAGGTTTGTGAATTGCAGTGCCCTGAACCTCCATTTTACAACTCGTTTTTATGGGAGCTGGCCGCAAAATCGCAGAATGGCTTCAGGCCCTGTTCTGGTTCCGGGGGGCAGGCTGAGCCTGTGGTTAATTCTTCTTTCTGATGGGAAAATAGAGTGACCTGTGCCTGTCCCAACACCAAGAGCTAGTCTCTCGTTGGTTCCACGTCTTCCCGTTTATCCTCAGGACAAATTGCAACCTGTATGGAACAGGAGGTTAAAGGTGCTGATGCTCCAAGTAGGGAGCTTGCTAGTAAAGCGGCTGGAATGGCGAACCCGGGCACAAGGAGATGAGAAATGAGGTGCGTTTTAGAAACCTTTCCCCATCACACGGTGTACCATCTTCTGGGTTTCTCATGCATGTTTTTGATGTAGGAAGATGCCCTTGAACCTGGAGATTTGGGACCCATGCGATGGGTACCACGCAGTATTCCTTTAAAGGGTCTGCGTTTGCTCACCCAACCTCACCAAACCTCTCAGCCCCAAGAGTGTCCACCCTTATGTCTCATCCAGCTGTGCGTCTAGATATGGTCAATCCAGGTTGCATCACAGCCCCTGAACGCATTGTGTAAGAATTTCTCTCTCTTTCACTGTCTTTGTTTCATGGGTGTTTCAAAGTAATTTATTTTTATAATGGGGTTTAGCTGCTTTTCACTGCTGTGTTTATGCCGCTTTACACCCACTTGACACACTAACAGAGAGATATCAATACATAGGTTTTACGATTATTATTAGTCAGATATATTCTTGTGCGGTGAATAGGGCGTGTTGAGTCCAGTTCTCTGAGCAAGGAGTAGGTCTTGTCTATTACATATTGGGTTTATGGAACGGTATCTGAGCTAATTTGATACCCTTGTTTTATGTATCACCCCACCTCACCTTTCCCGTTAAGCAGCCATAGTGTGTTTTCTGCATGTGTGACTCTGTTCTGTTTTGTAATTCAGTTCAAGTGTAACGGTTTTTACATTCCCTCTATCAGTGATACCTTATGAGAAGTGTCCTTTTCTGTGTGACTTATTTCACTTAGAATCGTCGTACCTAAATCCTCTCATCATGCTGCTACTAACCTTACGACATTGATTTCATGGCTGAGTGATATTCCATTGTACATAAGGATCACAACTTCTTTATCCATTTTTCTCTTTCCTGGGATATTTAAGGTGGAATGAAGTGGAGGTCCTGGTCAACAGAGCAGCCCTAAACTTTGGGGTGCTTGTGTCTTGCTGATTTTTAATTTTCCCAATTTATACCCCCATGAGTGGAAGTGCCCTATGCTCTCTAAGCTGTGTTTTTCAGATGTTTCAGGACTCACCGGACACTTCTCCGGAGTGGCTCTTGGCAATTTACATCCCGCCCATCAGTGTAGCAAGGCTCCCATTTCTCCATGGCCTGTCCTGCATTTCTGGTTTTGACACTTTTTTCAGCATGGCCCTTTTGACCGATGGGAAGCGAGACTTCTTTGTAGCGCTGATTTGCCTTTCCAGGTTGCTTGGTTGGCCAAAAAGGGCGTATGCGTTTTTTCCTGAATATATTCAGGAAAATACGCATACGCCCTTTTTGGCCAAGGGCATCATTGTCAACGTTTTGCCGCTTTTCATGTGCTTTAAAGGCGATTCGTATCTACCTCCTGAAATCTGTTTCCTGCAATTCTGCCTTGATTTCAAATCCTCTTCTTTGCCTTCCCTCAATATATTTGTGGACGACAGTTATCATTTATAACTCTGCAGGTTTGTGAATTGCAGTGCCCTGAACCTCCATTTTACAACTCGTTTTTATGGGAGCTGGCCGCAAAATCGCAGAATGGCTTCAGGCCCTGTTCTGGTTCCGGGGGGCAGGCTGAGCCTGTGGTTAATTCTTCTTTCTGATGGGAAAATAGAGTGACCTGTGCCTGTCCCAACACCAAGAGCTAGTCTCTCGTTGGTTCCACGTCTTCCCGTTTATCCTCAGGACAAATTGCAACCTGTATGGAACAGGAGGTTAAAGGTGCTGATGCTCCAAGTAGGGAGCTTGCTAGTAAAGCGGCTGGAATGGCGAACCCGGGCACAAGGAGATGAGAAATGAGGTGCGTTTTAGAAACCTTTCCCCATCACATGGTGTACCATCTTCTGGGTTTCTCATGCATGTTTTCGATGTAGGAAGATGCCCTTGAACCTGGAGATTTGGGACCCATGCGATGGGTACCACGCAGTATTCCTTTAAAGGGTCTGCGTTTGCTCACCCAACCTCACCAAACCTCTCAGCCCCAAGAGTGTCCACCCTTATGTCTCATCCAGCTGTGGGTCTAGATATGGTCAATCCAGGTTGCATCACAGCCCCTGAACGCATTGTGTAAGAATTTCTCTCTCTTTCACTGTCTTTGTTTCATGGGTGTTTCAAAGTAATTTATTTTTATAATGGGGTTTAGCTGCTTTTCACTGCTGTGTTTATGCCGCTTTACACCCACTTGACACACTAACAGAGAGATATCAATACATAGGTTTTACGATTATTATTAGTCAGATATATTCTTGTGCGGTGAATAGGGCATGTTGAGTCCAGTTCTCTGAGCAAGGAGTAGGTCTTGTCTATTACATATTGGGTTTATGGAACGGTATCTGAGCTAATTTGATACCCTTGTTTTATGTATCACCCCACCTCACCTTTCCCGTTAAGCAGCCATAGTGTGTTTTCTGCATGTGTGACTCTGTTCTGTTTTGTAATTCAGTTCAAGTGTAACGGTTTTTACATTCCCTCTATCAGTGATACCTTATGAGAAGTGTCCTTTTCTGTGTGACTTATTTCACTTAGAATCGTCGTACCTAAATCCACTCATCATGCTGCTACTAACCTTACGACATTGATTTCATGGCTGAGTGATATTCCATTGTACATAAGGACCACAACTTCTTTATTCATTTTTCTCTTTCCTGGGATATTTAAGGTGGAATGAAGTGGAGGTCCTGGTCAACAGAGCAGCCCTAAACTTTGGGGTGCTTGTGTCTTGCTGATTTTTAATTTTCCCAATTTATACCCCCATGAGTGGAAGTGCCCTATGCTCTCTAAGCTGTGTTTTTCAGATGTTTCAGGACTCACCGGACACTTCTCCAGAGTGGCTCTTGGCAATTTACATCCCGCCCATCAGTGTAGCAAGGCTCCCATTTCTCCATGGCCTGTCCTGCATTTCTGGTTTTGACACTTTTTTCAGCATGGCCCTTTTGACCGATGGGAAGCGAGACTTCTTTGTAGCGCTGATTTGCCTTTCCAGGTTCCTTGGTTGGCCAAAAAGGGCGTATGCGTTTTTTCCTGAATATATTCAGGAAAAAACGCATACGCCCTTTTTGGCCAAGGGCATCATTGTCAACGTTTTGCCGCTTTTCATGTGCTTTAAAGGCGATTCGTATCTACCTCCTGAAATCTGTTTCCTGCAATTCTGCCTTGATTTCAAATCCTCTTCTTTGCCTTCCCTCAATATATTTGTGGACGAGAGTTATCATTTATAACTCTGCAGGTTTGTGAATTGCAGTGCCCTGAACCTCCATTTTACAACTCGTTTTTATGGGAGCTGGCCGCAAAATCGCAGAATGGCTTCAGGCCCTGTTCTGGTTCCGGGGGGCAGGCTGAGCCTGTGGTTAATTCTTCTTTCTGATGGGAAAATAGAGTGACCTGTGCCTGTCCCAACACCAAGAGCTAGTCTCTCGTTGGTTCCACGTCTTCCCGTTTATCCTCAGGACAAATTGCAACCTGTATGGAACAGGAGGTTAAAGGTGCTGATGCTCCAAGTAGGGAGCTTGCTAGTAAAGCGGCTGGAATGGCGAACCCGGGCACAAGGAGATGAGAAATGAGGTGCGTTTTAGAAACCTTTCCCCATCACACGGTGTACCATCTTCTGGGTTTCTCATGCATGTTTTTGATGTAGGAAGATGCCCTTGAACCTGGAGATTTGGGACCCATGCGATGGGTACCACGCAGTATTCCTTTAAAGGGTCTGCGTTTGCTCACCCAACCTCACCAAACCTCTCAGCGCCAAGAGTGTCCACCCTTATGTCTCATCCAGCTGTGCGCCTAGATATGGTCAATCCAGGTTGCATCACAGCCCCTGAACGCATTGTGTAAGAATTTCTCTCTCTTTCACTGTCTTTGTTTCATGGGTGTTTCAAAGTAATTTATTTTTATAATGGGGTTTAGCTGCTTTTCACTGCTGTGTTTATGCCGCTTTACACCCACTTGACACACTAACAGAGAGATATCAATACATAGGTTTTACGATTATTATTAGTCAGATATATTCTTGTGCGGTGAATAGGGCGTGTTGAGTCCAGTTCTCTGAGCAAGGAGTAGGTCTTGTCTATTACATATTGGGTTTATGGAACGGTATCTGAGCTAATTTGATACCCTTGTTTTATGTATCACCCCACCTCACCTTTCCCGTTAAGCAGCCATAGTGTGTTTTCTGCATGTGTGACTCTGTTCTGTTTTGTAATTCAGTTCAAGTGTAACGGTTTTTACATTCCCTCTATCAGTGATACCTTATGAGAAGTGTCCTTTTCTGTGTGACTTATTTCACTTAGAATCGTCGTACCTAAATCCACTCATCATGCTGCTACTAACCTTACGACATTGATTTCATGGCTGAGTGATATTCCATTGTACATAAGGACCACAACTTCTTTATCCATTTTTCTCTTTCCTGGGATATTGAAGGTGGAATGAAGTGGAGGTCCTGGTCAACAGAGCAGCCCTAAACTTTGGGGTGCTTGTGTCTTGCTGATTTTTAATTTTCCCAATTTATACCCCCATGAGTGGAAGTGCCCTATGCTCTCTAAGCTGTGTTTTTCAGATGTTTCAGGACTCACCGGACACTTCTCCAGAGTGGCTCTTGGCAATTTACATCCCGCCCATCAGTGTAGCAAGGCTCCCATTTCTCCATGGCCTGTCCTGCATTTCTGGTTTTGACACTTTTTTCAGCATGGCCCTTTTGACCGATGGGAAGCGAGACTTCTTTGTAGCGCTGATTTGCCTTTCCAGGTTGCTTGGTTGGCCAAAAAGGGCGTATGCGTTTTTTCCTGAATATATTCAGGAAAAAACGCATACGCCCTTTTTGGCCAAGGGCATCATTGTCAACGTTTTGCCGCTTTTCATGTGCTTTAAAGGCGATTCGTATCTACCTCCTGAAATCTGTTTCCTGCAATTCTGCCTTGATTTCAAATCCTCTTCTTTGCCTTCCCTCAATATATTTGTGGACGACAGTTATCATTTATAACTCTGCAGGTTTGTGAATTGCAGTGCCCTGAACCTCCATTTTACAACTCGTTTTTATGGGAGCTGGCCGCAAAATCGCAGAATGGCTTCAGGCCCTGTTCTGGTTCCGGGGGGCAGGCTGAGCCTGTGGTTAATTCTTCTTTCTGATGGGAAAATAGAGTGACCTGTGCCTGTCCCAACACCAAGAGCTAGTCTCTCGTTGGTTCCACGTCTTCCCGTTTATCCTCAGGACAAATTGCAACCTGTATGGAACAGGAGGTTAAAGGTGCTGATGCTCCAAGTAGGGAGCTTGCTAGTAAAGCGGCTGGAATGGCGAACCCGGGCACAAGGAGATGAGAAATGAGGTGCGTTTTAGAAACCTTTCCCCATCACACGGTGTACCATCTTCTGGGTTTCTCATGCATGTTTTTGATGTAGGAAGATGCCCTTGAACCTGGAGATTTGGGACCCATGCGATGGGTACCACGCAGTATTCCTTTAAAGGGTCTGCGTTTGCTCACCCAACCTCACCAAACCTCTCAGCCCCAAGAGTGTCCACCCTTATGTCTCATCCAGCTGTGGGTCTAGATATGGTCAATCCAGGTTGCATCACAGCCCCTGAACGCATTGTGTAAGAATTTCTCTCTCTTTCACTGTCTTTGTTTCATGGGTGTTTCAAAGTAATTTATTTTTATAATGGGGTTTAGCTGCTTTTCACTGCTGTGTTTATGCCGCTTTACACCCACTTGATACACTAACAGAGAGATATCAATACATAGGTTTTACGATTATTATTAGTCAGATATATTCTTGTGCGCTGAATAGGGCATGTTGAGTCCAGTTCTCTGAGCAAGGAGTAGGTCTTGTCTATTACATATTGGGTTTATGGAACGGTATCTGAGCTAATTTGATACCCTTGTTTTATGTATCACCCCACCTCACCTTTCCCGTTAAGCAGCCATAGTGTGTTTTCTGCATGTGTGACTCTGTTCTGTTTTGTAATTCAGTTCAAGTGTAACGGTTTTTACATTCCCTCTATCAGTGATACCTTATGAGAAGTGTCCTTTTCTGTGTGACTTATTTCACTTAGAATCGTCATACCTAAATCCACTCATCATGCTGCTACTAACCTTACGACATTGATTTCATGGCTGAGTGATATTCCATTGTACATAAGGACCACAACTTCTTTATCCATTTTTCTCTTTCCTGGGATATTGAAGGTGGAATGAAGTGGAGGTCCTGGTCAACAGAGCAGCCCTAAACTTTGGGGTGCTTGTGTCTTGCTGATTTTTAATTTTCCCAATTTATACCCCCATGAGTGGAAGTGCCCTATGCTCTCTAAGCTGTGTTTTTCAGATGTTTCAGGACTCACCGGACACTTCTCCAGAGTGGCTCTTGGCAATTTACATCCCGCCCATCAGTGTAGCAAGGCTCCCATTTCTCCATGGCCTGTCCTGCATTTCTGGTTTTGACACTTTTTTCAGCATGGCCCTTTTGACCGATGGGAAGCGAGACTTCTTTGTAGCGCTGATTTGCCTTTCCAGGTTGCTTGGTTGGCCAAAAAGGGCGTATGCGTTTTTTCCTGAATATATTCAGGAAAAAACGCATACGCCCTTTTTGGCCAAGGGCATCATTGTCAACGTTTTGCCGCTTTTCATGTGCTTTAAAGGCGATTCGTATCTACCTCCTGAAATCTGTTTCCTGCAATTCTGCCTTGATTTCAAATCCTCTTCTTTGCCTTCCCTCAATATATTTGTGGACGAGAGTTATCATTTATAACTCTGCAGGTTTGTGAATTGCAGTGCCCTGAACCTCCATTTTACAACTCGTTTTTATGGGAGCTGGCCGCAAAATCGCAGAATGGCTTCAGGCCCTGTTCTGGTTCCGGGGGGCAGGCTGAGCCTGTGGTTAATTCTTCTTTCTGATGGGAAAATAGAGTGACCTGTGCCTGTCCCAACACCAAGAGCTAGTCTCTCGTTGGTTCCACGTCTTCCCGTTTATCCTCAGGACAAATTGCAACCTGTATGGAACAGGAGGTTAAAGGTGCTGATGCTCCAAGTAGGGAGCTTGCTAGTAAAGCGGCTGGAATGGCGAACCCGGGCACAAGGAGATGAGAAATGAGGTGCGTTTTAGAAACCTTTCCCCATCACACGGTGTACCATCTTCTGGGTTTCTCATGTATGTTTTTGATGTAGGAAGATGCCCTTGAACCTGGAGATTTGGGACCCATGCGATGGGTACCACGCAGTATTCCTTTAAAGGGTCTGCGTTTGCTCACCCAACCTCACCAAACCTCTCAGCCCCAAGAGTGTCCACCCTTATGTCTCATCCAGCTGTGCGTCTAGATATGGTCAATCCAGGTTGCATCACAGCCCCTGAACGCATTGTGTAAGAATTTCTCTCTCTTTCACTGTCTTTGTTTCATGGGTGTTTCAAAGTAATTTATTTTTATAATGGGGTTTAGCTGCTTTTCACTGCTGTGTTTATGCCGCTTTACACCCACTTGACACACTAACAGAGAGATATCAATACATAGGTTTTACGATTATTATTAGTCAGATATATTCCTGTGCGGTGAATAGGGCGTGCTGAGTCCAGTTCTCTGAGCAAGGAGTAGGTCTTGTCTATTACATATTGGGTTTATGGAACGGTATCTGAGCTAATTTGATACCCTTGTTTTATGTATCACCCCACCTCACCTTTCCCGTTAAGCAGCCATAGTGTGTTTTCTGCATGTGTGACTCTGTTCTGTTTTGTAATTCAGTTCAAGTGTAACGGTTTTTACATTCCCTCTATCAGTGATACCTTATGAGAAGTGTCCTTTTCTGTGTGACTTATTTCACTTAGAATCGTCGTACCTAAATCCACTCATCATGCTGCTACTAACCTTACGACATTGATTTCATGGCTGAGTGATATTCCATTGTACATAAGGACCACAACTTCTTTATCCATTTTTCTCTTTCCTGGGATATTGAAGGTGGAATGAAGTGGAGGTCCTGGTCAACAGAGCAGCCCTAAACTTTGGGGTGCTTGTGTCTTGCTGATTTTTAATTTTCCCAATTTATACCCCCATGAGTGGAAGTGCCCTATGCTCTCTAAGCTGTGTTTTTCAGATGTTTCAGGACTCACCGGACACTTCTCCAGAGTGGCTCTTGGCAATTTACATCCCGCCCATCAGTGTAGCAAGGCTCCCATTTCTCCATGGCCTGTCCTGCATTTCTGGTTTTGACACTTTTTTCAGCATGGCCCTTTTGACCGATGGGAAGCGAGACTTCTTTGTAGCGCTGATTTGCCTTTCCAGGTTGCTTGGTTGGCCAAAAAGGGCGTATGCGTTTTTTCCTGAATATATTCAGGAAAAAACGCATACGCCCTTTTTGGCCAAGGGCATCATTGTCAACGTTTTGCCGCTTTTCATGTGCTTTAAAGGCGATTCGTATCTACCTCCTGAAATCTGTTTCCTGCAATTCTGCCTTGATTTCAAATCCTCTTCTTTGCCTTCCCTCAATATATTTGTGGACGACAGTTATCATTTATAACTCTGCAGGTTTGTGAATTGCAGTGCCCTGAACCTCCATTTTACAACTCGTTTTTATGGGAGCTGGCCGCAAAATCGCAGAATGGCTTCAGGCCCTGTTCTGGTTCCGGGGGGCAGGCTGAGCCTGTGGTTAATTCTTCTTTCTGATGGGAAAATAGAGTGACCTGTGCCTGTCCCAACACCAAGAGCTAGTCTCTCGTTGGTTCCACGTCTTCCCGTTTATCCTCAGGACAAATTGCAACCTGTATGGAACAGGAGGTTAAAGGTGCTGATGCTCCAAGTAGGGAGCTTGCTAGTAAAGCGGCTGGAATGGCGAACCCGGGCACAAGGAGATGAGAAATGAGGTGCGTTTTAGAAACCTTTCCCCATCACACGGTGTACCATCTTCTGGGTTTCTCATGCATGTTTTTGATGTAGGAAGATGCCCTTGAACCTGGAGATTTGGGACCCATGCGATGGGTACCACGCAGTATTCCTTTAAAGGGTCTGCGTTTGCTCACCCAACCTCACCAAACCTCTCAGCCCCAAGAGTGTCCACCCTTATGTCTCATCCAGCTGTGCGTCTAGATATGGTCAATCCAGGTTGCATCACAGCCCCTGAACGCATTGTTTAAGAATTTCTCTCTCTTTCACTGTCTTTGTTTCATGGGTGTTTCAAAGTAATTTATTTTTATAATGGGGTTTAGCTGCTTTTCACTGCTGTGTTTATGCCGCTTTACACCCACTTGACACACTAACAGAGAGATATCAATACATAGGTTTTACGATTATTATTAGTCAGATATATTCTTGTGCGGTGAATAGGGCGTGTTGAGTCCAGTTCTCTGAGCAAGGAGTAGGTCTTGTCTATTACATATTGGGTTTATGGAACGGTATCTGAGCTAATTTGATACCCTTGTTTTATGTATCACCCCACCTCACCTTTCCCGTTAAGCAGCCATAGTGTGTTTTCTGCATGTGTGACTCTGTTCTGTTTTGTAATTCAGTTCAAGTGTAACGGTTTTTACATTCCCTCTATCAGTGATACCTTATGAGAAGTGTCCTTTTCTGTGTGACTTATTTCACTTAGAATCGTCGTACCTAAATCCTCTCATCATGCTGCTACTAACCTTACGACATTGATTTCATGGCTGAGTGATATTCCATTGTACATAAGGATCACAACTTCTTTATCCATTTTTCTCTTTCCTGGGATATTTAAGGTGGAATGAAGTGGAGGTCCTGGTCAACAGAGCAGCCCTAAACTTTGGGGTGCTTGTGTCTTGCTGATTTTTAATTTTCCCAATTTATACCCCCATGAGTGGAAGTGCCCTATGCTCTCTAAGCTGTGTTTTTCAGATGTTTCAGGACTCACCGGACACTTCTCCGGAGTGGCTCTTGGCAATTTACATCCCGCCCATCAGTGTAGCAAGGCTCCCATTTCTCCATGGCCTGTCCTGCATTTCTGGTTTTGACACTTTTTTCAGCATGGCCCTTTTGACCGATGGGAAGCGAGACTTCTTTGTAGCGCTGATTTGCCTTTCCAGGTGGCTTGGTTGGCCAAAAAGGGCGTATGCGTTTTTTCCTGAATATATTCAGGAAAAAACGCATACGCCCTTTTTGGCCAAGGGCATCATTGTCAACGTTTTGCCGCTTTTCATGTGCTTTAAAGGCGATTCGAATCTACCTCCTGAAATCTGTTTCCTGCAATTCTGCCTTGATTTCAAATCCTCTTCTTTGCCTTCCCTCAATATATTTGTGGACGAGAGTTATCATTTATAACTCTGCAGGTTTGTGAATTGCAGTGCCCTGAACCTCCATTTTACAACTCGTTTTTATGGGAGCTGGCCGCAAAATCGCAGAATGGCTTCAGGCCCTGTTCTGGTTCCGGGGGGCAGGCTGAGCCTGTGGTTAATTCTTCTTTCTGATGGGAAAATAGAGTGACCTGTGCCTGTCCCAACACCAAGAGCTAGTCTCTCGTTGGTTCCACGTCTTCCCGTTTATCCTCAGGACAAATTGCAACCTGTTTGGAACAGGAGGTTAAAGGTGCTGATGCTCCAAGTAGGGAGCTTGCTAGTAAAGCGGCTGGAATGGCGAACCCGGGCACAAGGAGATGAGAAATGAGGTGCGTTTTAGAAACCTTTCCCCATCACACGGTGTACCATCTTCTGGGTTTCTCATGCATGTTTTTGATGTAGGAAGATGCCCTTGAACCTGGAGATTTGGGACCCATGCGATGGGTACCACGCAGTATTCCTTTAAAGGGTCTGCGTTTGCTCACCCAACCTCACCAAACCTCTCAGCCCCAAGAGTGTCCACCCTTATGTCTCATCCAGCTGTGGGTCTAGATATGGTCAATCCAGGTTGCATCACAGCCCCTGAACGCATTGTGTAAGAATTTCTCTCTCTTTCACTGTCTTTGTTTCATGGGTGTTTCAAAGTAATTTATTTTTATAATGGGGTTTAGCTGCTTTTCACTGCTGTGTTTATGCCGCTTTACACCCACTTGACACACTAACAGAGAGATATCAATACATAGGTTTTAAGATTATTATTAGTCAGATATATTCTTGTGCGGTGAATAGGGCGTGTTGAGTCCAGTTCTCTGAGCAAGGAGTAGGTCTTGTCTATTACATATTGGGTTTATGGAACGGTATCTGAGCTAATTTGATACCCTTGTTTTAAGTATCACCCCACCTCACCTTTCCCGTTAAGCAGCCATAGTGTGTTTTCTGCATGTGTGACTCTGTTCTGTTTTGTAATTCAGTTCAAGTGTAACGGTTTTTACATTCCCTCTATCAGTGATACCTTATGAGAAGTGTCCTTTTCTGTGTGACTTATTTCACTTAGAATCGTCGTACCTAAATCCTCTCATCATGCTGCTACTAACCTTACGACATTGATTTCATGGCTGAGTGATATTCCATTGTACATAAGGATCACAACTTCTTTATCCATTTTTCTCTTTCCTGGGATATTTAAGGTGGAATGAAGTGGAGGTCCTGGTCAACAGAGCAGCCCTAAACTTTGGGGTGCTTGTGTCTTGCTGATTTTTAATTTTCCCAATTTATACCCCCATGAGTGGAAGTGCCCTATGCTCTCTAAGCTGTGTTTTTCAGATGTTTCAGGACTCACCGGACACTTCTCCGGAGTGGCTCTTGGCAATTTACATCCCGCCCATCAGTGTAGCAAGGCTCCCATTTCTCCATGGCCTGTCCTGCATTTCTGGTTTTGACACTTTTTTCAGCATGGCCCTTTTGACCGATGGGAAGCGAGACTTATTTGTAGCGCTGATTTGCCTTTCCAGGTTGCTTGGTTGGCCAAAAAGGGCGTATGCGTTTTTTCCTGAATATATTCAGGAAAAAACGCATACGCCCTTTTTGGCCAAGGGCATCATTGTCAACGTTTTGCCGCTTTTCATGTGCTTTAAAGGCGATTCGTATCTACCTCCTGAAATCTGTTTCCTGCAATTCTGCCTTGATTTCATATCCTCTTCTTTGCCTTCCCTCTATATATTTGTGGACGAGAGTTATCATTAATAACTCTGCAGGTTTGTGAATTGCAGTGCCCTGAACCTCCATTTTACAACTCGTTTTTATGGGAGCTGGCCGCAAAATCGCAGAATGGCTTCAGGCCCTGTTCTGGTTCCGGGGGGCAGGCTGAGCCTGTGGTTAATTCTTCTTTCTGATGGGAAAATAGAGTGACCTGTGCCTGTCCCAACACCAAGAGCTAGTCTCTCGTTGGTTCCACGTCTTCCCGTTTATCCTCAGGACAAATTGCAACCTGTATGGAACAGGAGGTTAAAGGTGCTGATGCTCCAAGTAGGGAGCTTGCTAGTAAAGCGGCTGGAATGGCGAACCCGGGCACAAGGAGATGAGAAATGAGGTGCGTTTTAGAAACCTTTCCCCATCACACGGTGTACCATCTTCTGGGTTTCTCATGCATGTTTTTGATGTAGGAAGATGCCCTTGAACCTGGAGATTTGGGACCCATGCGATGGGTACCACGCAGTATTCCTTTAAAGGGTCTGCGTTTGCTCACCCAACCTCACCAAACCTCTCAGCCCCAAGAGTGTCCACCCTTATGTCTCATCCAGCTGTGGGTCTAGATATGGTCAATCCAGGTTGCATCACAGCCCCTGAACGCATTGTGTAAGAATTTCTCTCTCTTTCACTGTCTTTGTTTCATGGGTGTTTCAAAGTAATTTATTTTTATAATGGGGTTTAGCTGCTTTTCACTGCTGTGTTTATGCCGCTTTACACCCACTTGACACACTAACAGAGAGATATCAATACATAGGTTTTACGATTATTATTAGTCAGATATATTCTTGTGCGGTGAATAGGGCGTGTTGAGTCCAGTTCTCTGAGCAAGGAGTAGGTCTTGTCTATTACATATTGGGTTTATGGAATGGTATCTGAGCTAATTTGATACCCTTGTTTTATGTATCACCCCACCTCACCTTTCCCGTTAAGCAGCCATAGTGTGTTTTCTGCATGTGTGACTCTGTTCTGTTTTGTAATTCAGTTCAAGTGTAACGGTTTTTACATTCCCTCTATCAGTGATACCTTATGAGAAGTGTCCTTTTCTGTGTGACTTATTTCACTTAGAATCGTCGTACCTAAATCCTCTCATCATGCTGCTACTAACCTTACGACATTGATTTCATGGCTGAGTGATATTCCATTGTACATAAGGATCACAACTTCTTTATCCATTTTTCTCTTTCCTGGGATATTTAAGGTGGAATGAAGTGGAGGTCCTGGTCAACAGAGCAGCCCTAAACTTTGGGGTGCTTGTGTCTTGCTGATTTTTAATTTTCCCAATTTATACCCCCATGAGTGGAAGTGCCCTATGCTCTCTAAGCTGTGTTTTTCAGATGTTTCAGGACTCACCGGACACTTCTCCGGAGTGGCTCTTGGCAATTTACATCCCGCCCATCAGTGTAGCAAGGCTCCCATTTCTCCATGGCCTGTCCTGCATTTCTGGTTTTGACACTTTTTTCAGCATGACCCTTTTGACCGATGGGAAACGAGACTTGTTTGTAGCGCTGATTTGCCTTTCCAGGTTGCTTGGTTGGCCAAAAAGGGCGTATGCGTTTTTTCCTGAATATATTCAGGAAAAAACCCATACGCCCTTTTTGGCCAAGGGCATCATTGTCAACGTTTTGCCGCTTTTCATGTGCTTTAAAGGCGATTCGTATCTACCTCCTGAAATCTGTTTCCTGCAATTCTGCCTTGATTTCAAATCCTCTTCTTTGCCTTCCCTCAATATATTTGTGGACGAGAGTTATCATTAATAACTCTGCAGGTTTGTGAATTGCAGTGCCCTGAACCTCCATTTTACAACTCGTTTTTATGGGAGCTGGCCGCAAAATCGCAGAATGGCTTCAGGCCCTGTTCTGGTTCCGGGGGGCAGGCTGAGCCTGTGGTTAATTCTTCTTTCTGATGGGAAAATAGAGTGACCTGTGCCTGTCCCAACAGCAAGAGCTAGTCTCTCGTTGGTTCCACGTCTTCCCGTTTATCCTCAGGACAAATTGCAACCTGTATGGAACAGGAGGTTAAAGGTGCTGATGCTCCAAGTAGGGAGCTTGCTAGTAAAGCGGCTGGAATGGCGAACCCGGGCACAAGGAGATGAGAAATGAGGTGCGTTTTAGAAACCTTTCCCCATCACACGGTGTACCATCTTCTGGGTTTCTCATGTATGTTTTTGATGTAGGAAGATGCCCTTGAACCTGGAGATTTGGGACCCATGCGATGGGTACCACGCAGTATTCCTTTAAAGGGTCTGCGTTTGCTCACCCAACCTCACCAAACCTCTCAGCCCCAAGAGTGTCCACCCTTATGTCTCATCCAGCTGTGCGTCTAGATATGGTCAATCCAGGTTGCATCACAGCCCCTGAACGCATTGTGTAAGAATTTCTCTCTCTTTCACTGTCTTTGTTTCATGGGTGTTTCAAAGTAATTTATTTTTATAATGGGGTTTAGCTGCTTTTCACTGCTGTGTTTATGCCGCTTTACACCCACTTGACACACTAACAGAGAGATATCAATACATAGGTTTTACGATTATTATTAGTCAGATATATTCCTGTGCGGTGAATAGGGCGTGCTGAGTCCAGTTCTCTGAGCAAGGAGTAGGTCTTGTCTATTACATATTGGGTTTATGGAACGGTATCTGAGCTAATTTGATACCCTTGTTTTATGTATCACCCCACCTCACCTTTCCCGTTAAGCAGCCATAGTGTGTTTTCTGCATGTGTGACTCTGTTCTGTTTTGTAATTCAGTTCAAGTGTAACGGTTTTTACATTCCCTCTATCAGTGATACCTTATGAGAAGTGTCCTTTTCTGTGTGACTTATTTCACTTAGAATCGTCGTACCTAAATCCACTCATCATGCTGCTACTAACCTTACGACATTGATTTCATGGCTGAGTGATATTCCATTGTACATAAGGACCACAACTTCTTTATCCATTTTTCTCTTTCCTGGGATATTGAAGGTGGAATGAAGTGGAGGTCCTGGTCAACAGAGCAGCCCTAAACTTTGGGGTGCTTGTGTCTTGCTGATTTTTAATTTTCCCAATTTATACCCCCATGAGTGGAAGTGCCCTATGCTCTCTAAGCTGTGTTTTTCAGATGTTTCAGGACTCACCGGACACTTCTCCAGAGTGGCTCTTGGCAATTTACATCCCGCCCATCAGTGTAGCAAGGCTCCCATTTCTCCATGGCCTGTCCTGCATTTCTGGTTTTGACACTTTTTTCAGCATGGCCCTTTTGACCGATGGGAAGCGAGACTTCTTTGTAGCGCTGATTTGCCTTTCCAGGTTGCTTGGTTGGCCAAAAAGGGCGTATGCGTTTTTTCCTGAATATATTCAGGAAAAAATGCATATGCCCTTTTTGGCCAAGGGCATCATTGTCAACGTTTTGCCGCTTTTCATGTGCTTTAAAGGCGATTCGTATCTACCTCCTGAAATCTGTTTCGTGCAATTCTGCCTTGATTTCAAATCCTCTTCTTTGCCTTCCCTCTATATATTTGTGGACGAGAGTTATCATTAATAACTCTGCAGGTTTGTGAATTGCAGTGCCCTGAACCTCCATTTTACAACTCGTTTTGATGGGAGTTGGCCGCAAAATCGCAGAATGGCTTCAGGCCCTGTTCTGGTTCCGGGGGGCAGGCTGAGCCTGTGGTTAATTCTTCTTTCTGATGGGAAAATAGAGTGACCTGTGCCTGTCCCAACAGCAAGAGCTAGTCTCTCGTTGGTTCCACGTCTTCCCGTTTATCCTCAGGACAAATTGCAACCTGTATGGAACAGGAGGTTAAAGGTGCTGATGCTCCAAGTAGGGAGCTTGCTAGTAAAGCGGCTGGAATGGCGAACCCGGGCACAAGGAGATGAGAAATGAGGTGCGTTTTAGAAACCTTTCCCCATCACACGGTGTACCATCTTCTGGGTTTCTCATGCATGTTTTTGATGTAGGAAGATGCCCTTGAACCTGGAGATTTGGGACCCATGCGATGGGTACCACGCAGTATTCCTTTAAAGGGTCTGCGTTTGCTCACCCAACCTCACCAAACCTCTCAGCCCCAAGAGTGTCCACCCTTATGTCTCATCCAGCTGTGGGTCTAGATATGGTCAATCCAGGTTGCATCACAGCCCCTGAACGCATTGTGTAAGAATTTCTCTCTCTTTCACTGTCTTTGTTTCATGGGTGTTTCAAAGTAATTTATTTTTATAATGGGGTTTAGCTGCTTTTCACTGCTGTGTTTATGCCGCTTTACACCCACTTGACACACTAACAGAGAGATATCAATACATAGGTTTTACGATTATTATTAGTCAGATATATTCTTGTGCGGTGAATAGGGCATGTTGAGTCCAGTTCTCTGAGCAAGGAGTAGGTCTTGTCTATTACATATTGGGTTTATGGAACGGTATCTGAGCTAATTTGATACCCTTGTTTTATGTATCACCCCACCTCACCTTTCCCGTTAAGCAGCCATAGTGTGTTTTCTGCATGTGTGACTCTGTTCTGTTTTGTAATTCAGTTCAAGTGTAACGGTTTTTACATTCCCTCTATCAGTGATACCTTATGAGAAGTGTCCTTTTCTGTGTGACTTATTTCACTTAGAATCGTCGTACCTAAATCCTCTCATCATGCTGCTACTAACCTTACGACATTGATTTCATGGCTGAGTGATATTCCATTGTACATAAGGATCACAACTTCTTTATCCATTTTTCTCTTTCCTGGGATATTTAAGGTGGAATGAAGTGGAGGTCCTGGTCAACAGAGCAGCCCTAAACTTTGGGGTGCTTGTGTCTTGCTGATTTTTAATTTTCCCAATTTATACCCCCATGAGTGGAAGTGCCCTATGCTCTCTAAGCTGTGTTTTTCAGATGTTTCAGGACTCACCGGACACTTCTCCGGAGTGGCTCTTGGCAATTTACATCCCGCCCATCAGTGTAGCAAGGCTCCCATTTCTCCATGGCCTGTCCTGCATTTCTGGTTTTGACACTTTTTTCAGCATGGCCCTTTTGACCGATGGGAAGCGAGACTTCTTTGTAGCGCTGATTTGCCTTTCCAGGTTGCTTGGTTGGCCAAAAAGGGCGTATGCGTTTTTTCCTGAATATATTCAGGAAAAAACGCATACGCCCTTTTTGGCCAAGGGCATCATTGTCAACGTTTTGCCGCTTTTCATGTGCTTTAAAGGCGATTCGTATCTACCTCCTGAAATCTGTTTCCTGCAATTCTGCCTTGATTTCAAATCCTCTTCTTTGCCTTCCCTCTATATATTTGTGGACGAGAGTTATCATTAATAACTCTGCAGGTTTGTGAATTGCAGTGCCCTGAACCTCCATTTTACAACTCGTTTTTATGGGAGCTGGCCGCAAAATCGCAGAATGGCTTCAGGCCCTGTTCTGGTTCCGGGGGGCAGGCTGAGCCTGTGGTTAATTCTTCTTTCTGATGGGAAAATAGAGTGACCTGTGCCTGTCCCAACACCAAGAGCTAGTCTCTCGTTGGTTCCACGTCTTCCCGTTTATCCTCAGGACAAATTGCAACCTGTATGGAACAGGAGGTTAAAGGTGCTGATGCTCCAAGTAGGGAGCTTGCTAGTAAAGCGGCTGGAATGGCGAACCCGGGCACAAGGAGATGAGAAATGAGGTGCGTTTTAGAAACCTTTCCCCATCACACGGTGTACCATCTTCTGGGTTTCTCATGCATGTTTTTGATGTAGGAAGATGCCCTTGAACCTGGAGATTTGGGACCCATGCGATGGGTACCACGCAGTATTCCTTTAAAGGGTCTGCGTTTGCTCACCCAACCTCACCAAACCTCTCAGCCCCAAGAGTGTCCACCCTTATGTCTCATCCAGCTGTGCGTCTAGATATGGTCAATCCAGGTTGCATCACAGCCCCTGAACGCATTGTGTAAGAATTTCTCTCTCTTTCACTGTCTTTGTTTCATGGGTGTTTCAAAGTAATTTATTTTTATAATGGGGTTTAGCTGCTTTTCACTGCTGTGTTTATGCCGCTTTACACCCACTTGACACACTAACAGAGAGATATCAATACATAGGTTTTACGATTATTATTAGTCAGATATATTCTTGTGCGGTGAATAGGGCGTGTTGAGTCCAGTTCTCTGAGCAAGGAGTAGGTCTTGTCTATTACATATTGGGTTTATGGAACGGTATCTGAGCTAATTTGATACCCTTGTTTTATGTATCACCCCACCTCACCTTTCCCGTTAAGCAGCCATAGTGTGTTTTCTGCATGTGTGACTCTGTTCTGTTTTGTAATTCAGTTCAAGTGTAACGGTTTTTACATTCCCTCTATCAGTGATACCTTAGGAGAAGTGTCCTTTTCTGTGTGACTTATTTCACTTAGAATCATCGTACCTAAATCCACTCATCATGCTGCTACTAACCTTACGACATTGATTTCATGGCTGAGTGATATTCCATTGTACATAAGGACCACAACTTCTTTATCCATTTTTCTCTTTCCTGGGATATTTAAGGTGGAATGAAGTGGAGGTCCTGGTCAACAGAGCAGCCCTAAACTTTGGGGTGCTTGTGTCTTGCTGATTTTTAATTTTCCCAATTTATACCCCCATGAGTGGAAGTGCCCTATGCTCTCTAAGCTGTGTTTTTCAGATGTTTCAGGACTCACCGGACACTTCTAGAGAGTGGCTCTTGGCAATTTACATCCCGCCCATCAGTGTTGCAAGGCTCCCATTTCTCCATGGCCTGTCCTGCATTTCTGGTTTTGACACTTTTTTCAGCATGGCCCTTTTGACCGATGGGAAGCGAGACTTGTTTGTAGCGCTGATTTGCCTTTCCAGGTTGCTTGGTTGGCCAAAAAGGGCGTATGCGTTTTTTCCTGAATATATTCAGGAAAAAACGCATACGCCCTTTTTGGCCAAGGGCATCATTGTCAACGTTTTGCCGCTTCTCATGTGCTTTAAAGGCGATTCGTATCTACCTCCTGAAATCTGTTTCCTGCAATTCTGCCTTGATTTCAAATCCGCTTCTTTGCCTTCCCTCAATATATTTGTGGACGAGAGTTATCATTTATAACTCTGCAGGTTTGTGAATTGCAGTGCCCTGAACCTCCATTTTACAACTCGTTTTTATGGGAGCTGGCCGCAAAATTGCAGAATGGCTTCAGGCCCTGTTCTGGTTCCGGGGGGCAGGCTGAGCCTGTGGTTAATTCTTCTTTCTGATGGGAAAATAGAGTGACCTGTGCCTGTCCCAACACCAAGAGCTAGTCTCTGGTTGGTTCCACGTCTTCCCGTTTATCCTCAGGACAAATTGCAACCTGCATGGAACAGGAGGTTAAAGGTGCTGATGCTCCAAGTAGGGAGCTTGCTAGTAAAGCGGCTGGAATGGCGAACCCGGGCACAAGGAGATGAGAAATGAGGTGCGTTTTAGAAACCTTTCCCCATCACACGGTGTACCATCTTCTGGGTTTCTCATGCATGTTTTCGATGTAGGAAGATGTCCTTGAACCTGGAGATTTGGGACCCATGCGATGGGTACCACGCAGTATTACTTTAAAGGGTCTGCGTTTGCTCACCCAACCTCACCAAACCTCTCAGCCCCAAGAGTGTCCACCCTTATGTCTCATCCAGCTGTGCGTCTAGATATGGTCAATCCAGGTTGCATCACAGCCCCTGAACGCATTGTGTAAGAATTTCTCTCTCTTTCACTGTCTTTGTTTCATGGGTGTTTCAAAGTAATTTATTTTTATAATGGGGTTTAGCTGCTTTTCACTGCTGTGTTTATGCCGCTTTACACCCACTTGACACACTAACAGAGAGATATCAATACATAGGTTTTACGATTATTATTAGTCAGATATATTCTTGTGCGGTGAATAGGGCGTGTTGAGTCCAGTTCTCTGAGCAAGGAGTAGGTCTTGTCTATTACATATTGGGTTTATGGAACGGTATCTGAGCTAATTTGATACCCTTGTTTTATGTATCACCCCACCTCACCTTTCCCGTTAAGCAGCCATAGTGTGTTTTCTGCATGTGTGACTCTGTTCTGTTTTGTAATTCAGTTCAAGTGTAACGGTTTTTACATTCCCTCTATCAGTGATACCTTATGAGAAGTGTCCTTTTCTGTGTGACTTATTTCACTTAGAATCGTCGTACCTAAATCCACTCATCATGCTGCTAC